>NC_088401.1:32273924-32431424 GCF_034236695.1 Oncorhynchus nerka | reverse complement strand
CATCTGAGTCCTATGCATCTTTTGGAGCAGGGAGAGGGAGTCAGCCACTAAGATTTTCTTACAGCCCTCCCGCAGCAAGATCTGAGATACAGAGAAACAAGAGAAGAGGTAAGGCTGGACTGTTCATCTGTTGTTACGGTGATATTCTAGGTGCAATATGTGATGGCTGATATTCTGACCTGCAGGTTGTAGTCATGTAGGATCTTGACTAGAGAATCTCGGAGGTTAGGAATCTCCATTCCCTCCTTTATGCGGTGGATGAGCAAGATGGGATCCACATGTGTCCCAATGTTATTAAGGAGACCAGTAATGAAGGCTTGAGAAAGAGGATAAAAAGAGGAACTTAAAATGACAGTGTTGGAAACACTATGTTGTAGACCTGCTTATTTAAACAAATCCAAATGTAATTGTATTAGTCACATTCGCCGAATACAACAGGTGTAGACCTTACAGTGAAATGCTTACTTACGAGCCCCTAACCAACAATGCAGTTTAAAAAAATAAGGATAAAAAAATAAAAGTAACAAGTAATTAAAGAACAGCAGTAAAATAACAATAGCGAGACTATATACAGGGGGTACCGGTACAGAGTCAATGTGTGGGGGCACCAGTTAGTTGAGGTAATATGTACATGTAGGTAGAGTTATTAAAGTGACTATGCATAGATTATAACAACAGAAAGTAGCAGTGGTGTAAAAGAGGGGGAGAGACAATGCAAATAGTCTGGGTAGCCATTTGATTAGTTGTTCAGGAGTCTTATGGCTTGGGGGTAGAAGCAGTTTAGAAGCCTCTTGGACCTAGACTTGGCACTCCGGTACCGCTTGCCGTGCGGTAGCAGACAGAACAGTCTATGACTAGGGTGGCTGGAGTCTTTGCCAAATTTTGGGGCATGGTAGAGGTCCTGGGTGGCAGGAAGCTTGACCCAGTGATGTACTGGGCCATTCGCACCATCCTCTGTAGTGCCTTGCGGTCGGAGGCCGAGCAGTTGCCATACCAGGCAGTGATGCAACGGGATGCTCTCGATGGTGCAGATGTAAAACCTTTTGAGGATCTGAGGACCCATGCCAAATCTTTTCAGTCTCCTGAGGGGGAATAGGTTTTGTTGTGCCCTCTTCACGACTGTCTTGGTGTGCTTGGACCACGTTAGTTTGAAAGTGCTTGTGTGTTCATGTGACTTACGTGGCTTATCAATAGAATAGGAGATGAGATCCTCCCACAGCTCAGCATCATCCTGCTCCTTAGCAAACTCTATGGCCTTGTCCACATCCTCCAGTTCCTCCATGATCATCTGAAGGGCCCGTCTACAGTTCCCCATCCTGCCTATGAGGGGCAAGTAACAGTGGGTCAGTTTCCTCAGACCAAATGCAGTCAATTACCTGACTGGCTGGTGGTTTAGTTCAGCTTGCCCCCCCCCCCATATCTAGAAGCCTTTGTTACAATTTATAAAGCACTTATGAGCATTTATAAATGGCTTATTCATGAGCGTTACGAACATAAACTGTACGGGGACACTTACTGAGCAGGAAGACAGTCTCCTCCACAAAGTTTCTCTCCTGACAAATCTCCAGAGCCTGAAGGATTGCACACGTAAGATGATTCATCATGGTTCTAATATATCTGACATACTTGATAAGATCATATGAATGTCAACTCAAAGAAATGTACTTCATGGACATTTGTATTTGAGCGGGCAGTGAGAAAGTGTCTCTAAGTACCTTTTCTAGTGGGCAGTGGATGCTCTCCCTGAGGAATGGCAGCAGGTTGGGCCGATCATACTCAGCATACAGGCCAATTTGTCTCTCATGGTACCGCTGACCCTTGTGGTGGTCCCTCTTGAACAATTTGTGTAAGTACTGAGGGAAGGGGGGGGGGGGCTGCATTGTTAAAGTCATACAATTTCCAAATCAAGATTATCACAGGAAACGAGAAACTTTAAAATCACGAAAATAACTCGACTAGTGAAAAATAATGTGACTCACAATGTGTAGCAGCTCAGGTCTGTCCCGGAGTTCCTCCACTACTCTGTCGGTCTGTAGCACATTGAAGACAGAAACGTGGTTAGCAGTTTTTATATATATATATATATATATATATATATATAAAAAATAATTATATGAAAGATCAAGGGTAGCAAGGTACACATACCGATATTTTGTCTTCATTATCCAGGAGCATGTCGACAGCTTTCTGACAACACAAATAAACCCATTCTTCAGACAGGGATAAACACAAAGTGACTTATGACCTTTGTTGTCTTCCAATCCAAATGCATTAAGAGGTGTGCGAGGCACGATGACTCAAGGCAAAGGTTTTCCATGACTTTTGCACAGCTTAAAGCACTCCAAAGACAGACTTTAAAAAAAAGGCAAGATGATATTACTATTCAAGTAAGGACAAGTATACACAACACAGCAATACAGGTGCAAGGTCCTATGATACAGCAAGGAGTTGACTTTATCAAAAGATTATGCATGATGTTCCGGCTACCCACCTCTTTATCAAAGTCCATGAGGAGCACAATCTTGTCTTCTATGGAGGAGAAGAGGTTGTGTTTGTGGATCAGCTGGTAAACATCTTTATGCCTCAGTCTCAAGTAGATCTCCAGGGCTCGGTCATACCGCTGGTCATATGTATACCTGCATGGACATTACAAAGGCGCAGCTTAGTGGCACTTCAAACGCTCTCAATTTATCAAACGGGAAATGGACATTGCAACAATTGAGAGGATATGATGTCAATCCAAATTGTGAAACCAGAGGAGAGTCACTCACAGTTCAGCCAGTGTGGTGAGCAGGGTGCTGTTCGTGGGGTCCTTCTTGAGGTGGTCGGCGACTGCCTGAACAATGGTCATGTTATTGTAGAGCTCTCCTGGCCACTCGCGGATCAACGTGGCAAAGCCCTTGGAGAGAGAGAGGTTGCAGAGAGAGGCTGTGTAAATGAGTTCATATTTGCTGCAACTATATTCGGTTCTTCTTGAGTACTTGATATAATACTACAACACGGCAGTGAGAATAACATCAGGAACAGACAGACATACCTCATAGTCCGTCTTTAGAAACTCATTTAAGATCATCTCATATATGGCAGGTCTGAGACGCAGGTCCCCTCTGGGCAAGTATTGGCTGATGGCCTGGAGAGGCCATCAGAGAGACCGGAGGAGAGGCGCGGAGGACAAAAGGAGACGAGAGAGAGTTATACGAGTATATATGGGGAGGAGAAAATGATAAAGAGATACTTACAACAACAGTTAATACTGAGGGCAACACAGAGTATTGTTACTTCTAAAAAGTACTTAGTCTTTAATGCCATAATTTATCACTTTTTAGGGCCGGGATGACACCTGTGTCGCAATATTTCTTCCATGGCAAAAATGAAAAGACGAAGCAGACCAAACTCTTTGGTTCTTTAAAACCTGCTGTATGTAAAATATTGTGCTCTAGCTTGTGACTGGATGACAACATAATGTTTGTTTGTGTCCAACATTAGGGGTGTTTTCCTAAAGTTAAATCTGCTTTGGGTTTGATTTCCTTGCCACGATACTAGGGAGTATCACGAATACGGGTATCGTCCTGGCCCTATCACTTTGCGACGTCACAAGGTGGACTGACTCACCTTCAACTGCCCAATGGTTTTAAACCTGTACACCTCATTCTCCCAGAGTTCCATGTTTTTCCCCAGCACCTTCTGACACTTCCTGGATTGAAGAGAACGAGAGAGAGAGAGAGAGAGAGAGAACAATCACTTAATATACTCCTTGTACTGGTATTTTGCAGAAGAAACACAACTGAAAGAACTAAAAGGCTGGTAGTACCTGGCAGCGGTGTCGTAGTCACCCTTCTCCACCAGGTGATTTATGTAGGCCATCCCAATTTTCTGATTAGAGCAGAAGAGAAAGTCCATTAGGGAACAAAACATGAGTAATGGACTGTGTCTTGTGCAACTTCATCAAGTGTTGCATCTTCTGTAGTTTCATCTGATTTCATCCAACTGAGAAGACAAAGGTTACTTTACTAACCTTTGCGTCGTTAATTTGCTAAAGCGGGTTGACTTATGGTGGGATCCGGTAAAATACATGTGTAGGTAAAATAGGAGCAAGAATAGAGAGTGAATAGCACTATTCAAGGTACGAATAAAACATGACCAATGCCTATACAGTACCTGGACTTCATGGTGTTTAACATTCTTGAAGCTGATCTCAGCAGCCATCAGAGCTTCCTGTATAATGCATTATTACCTGTTATAAGCACGCATATCTTCTAATGTCTTCTAAGGTTTATAATATGTATCTCAATGCAACACATTTCCTGAAGATCTGCTCTCAACTGATCACATGAGAAGATACTGTACCACGACGCAAAAATATTGAAATCCTCATACCAAGTCTGTTTGATATCCTTGATCCTTAAAAACACTGACCTCATACTTCTTCTTGTCCAGCAGCCAGTCAATGTGGTCATCCTGGTCTCTCTCTTTGGCCACCACAATGTCTTTAGGGCTGATGATGTAGAAAAGGGATTCTCCCTCAGAATGTTCTGTTGACAACGAGGGTACAGGACAGAGCATGTGATCTATCCTGCAGAGTAGGTTAAAGTAGCTAGAACGTGGAAATGCAGACTGTCTCTCGGAGTAGTGCTTGCCGGGGGGAGGTTTCTGACTGACTCACCCAGCCGGTAGTCTCGACACTCGTTCTCCTGGAAGTTGCGGACGGTCAGGGCGTCTGATGAGATCTCCTCAAAGCCCTCTGGGAGAGGCTGGATGATGTCCAGACGAGGCCGCGCTCTGAACTCCTCCTCCTGATCAAATACACACACACGTAAACATGTTGACCAGATCAACATTTAAATATCATGTCTGTGACCACTTAAGCCATTCCATCACACAGTATCTAACCAAACGGTACCACGTGGTCAGAGTTTTCCTTCACAAAGTACAGGTTGACCAGCTGGTCTGCTAGAGGCGCCAGGCCACTGATGAAGAACTCGGTTTCAAACGCAGACACTGCAAGAGAGAAGCCCAAACGACTCCACATCACCTCCACATCCTGTTGCAGTAAAGCCCCACAAAACACGACGTTACATTAATACTGTGACTAGCACATGCATGCCCCGCCCTCACCAATTTCCACATAACGGCTAGGAAGGTCTCTCATCTCCGCGTGGTCCCTCTCCTTCACAGCACAGATCTTAACGGAGGAGCCCCAGCCGATGATGAGGGTGGAGTTGTCTTTCCAGCACAGACTGCATGGGTACATATCCGGCAGGCTGACGTTATCCCGTGAGACGTTGGTGATTCGTTGTTTGGTGCTGATGTCATAGATTTTCACCCCCTGAAAGAGACCAAGACAAAAAAACAGAGTATATTCAGTCTTTGCATGTCTAACGCACTACGCATTTCATGTTTGTGACAGACATGTCAAGGCGTCTATTGAAAGATGACACGCTGTATGATGCAAAAAAAAAAAAAAAAAAAAATCCATTCCAAACAGATACAATAAAAAGTACACTATGTTTCTTGTAAAGCCCGTGTATCTGAAGCTTTGACTGCTGTCCTTACCACATTGTTGGCCCAGGCGATGAGATTGGCCCTCCACTGGACGTTAGTGATGGTGCCCTCCCCTTCGTGCAGAGTGGATGTCTTCCAGCGTTTCAGCCAGTTCCTCTCATACAGAAGAAGCTTGGGAGAGCAACATAAAAAATACATTTCGCATCAGGACCACGTGCCATTAATATCCAACTTACCACCATGGATTCAAGACAGGCACACACGACCCGTGTCCTTAGAGCAGTGGTTTGAGGTTCTTGTACTTCCACCAACAGAGGGCAGTAGAGCACAGGGACAAGAGGACAGTCTGTTGTGTCAGTGGGTCTCCCAGAGTGGGAGGATTGTATACAACTTGAGCTTTATCGTAAATATGAAGTAAAACAGACATTGTCTTTCAACGCCATCTTTACCTGATTCAACTAACTGATCGATGTTTATGTATGACATGATGTGAATAAATAACTGGAAGGGTAAACTAAAGATGGCATGAAAGATTGTGGTACAAGACTGACAAAATCAATTCTCGACAACTTCATTATTTCCGTAGGTTTGACGGCTTACGCGGTATTTCTCTGAATCACTGATTCTCGTCAATGGCTTTGAGACATAACGATGGCTGTAGTCCCTCTTTTCAGTCGGCTGTGGCTTCACCTCAGAGAAGGCCATATACATAAAAAGCATCTCTAAGTGTCACAGTCATACAGATGGATGTACAATAGCCTTTAGTTATTATGAACAGGGGGGGGGGGGGGATGCGGCGAGAGGGAGACAGCCCCGGCCTTTAATTCAACAGTCTGGAAATGTTAACAGTTCTCTCCACAATGAGAGGATATGACACTGGAGGAACTGTGGAAACAGAATTGAATTGCCTTTGACAGGATGTGGCTCCATTTGAGGCTTATTGATTTTCCTCACAGGGTGCTTTATGGAGGGTCTTGAGCACACGGAGAGGGAAGAAATCAGTACCAATTGTGAGAAAATGGAAAAATAACACTAACAATGAGCGTTTCATAAGCCGAGCAGCTTAAACACTTTTACCTTCTCCAGTGTTGTAGGTATTGTCATGACGTTGGCCTGGGGGGTAGGTTTATGGCAGTCATAAATACCTCTTCCCCCCCCTTTTCCGCTCTCTACCTTACTGAAGTTACATTTGCAAAACACTTGGTTAACATAGAGATTCTGGGAACATCAGAAGGTGGGGGGAAAATAACTATATTCTGGTAATCCGACCAATGGAACATATGCGGTGGTACTTAATGAATATGATGTCAGTTCGGTTGTCATCTGAGACATTCTGATCAATGATAAGATGACAAACTCTACAGTGGAAAGTCTACACATCAGAGTTATCGGATTCACATGGAATTGTTGTTCAATTTAAATGTTTGAATATGAAATTATTCGTGATGGGATGAAATGTGATTTAAGCTTCTAAAATGTGAGATTTGGGTTTTCATAAGATAGGGCTCTGCTCAATCAGTGGCCCGCCCCTGTGAAGGGACATAGGCTATAAAACTTTTCAAACACGCCCTCCTCTCCCCTCCTATATAAGCCCTTGATGACAATGTAACCTCCTGTTCCGAGGATGTAGGACGACGGTCCGATGTCGGAATGGTTCAGATAATAACTACAGAACAAAGCCAACATCAGCGTGAGCTTTGGTTGCGAATGGTATGAACTTTGAACTCTTATTCACTACAGAAGTGATACTACCTAGCCGTTGAGTTAGCAACAGCAGATGCAAACGAGGGTTAGGAAGGAACAGACAGAGTATCCCGTCTATCACACAATGACGTTACTACAACGTATCCAATTGACCACCAGAGACATTCTTCAAAGGACTCGGTTGGGCAACATGGCCTTCCATCTACCACCAACCTACCGAAGCGCAGCTCAGAGTAAATATTTATTGCATTTTCCTTTTCCAAATGGGCGGTAATTTAGAATGCGTAAGATACTGAATTTCCGATAGCACAGCTTCGGCCTTTGTTCCTCAGTCTTCACGCTCCTTCACTCAAACCCAGCTCCTTTTCTTTTGTGTAACAAGCGGTCATATCTGTTCCGCCTGCTAGGGATGTTTTCCTTTATGACGTAATTTGTAATCAAGTTATGATTTAATTATGTGTAATTATGTATGATTAGTTAGGTATTTAGTAAATAAATAATTAAACCCAATTTTGTATTGCTTGTTCAACTTGTTACCCAGGGTTCGTGCAGATTACCAAGAATTTACAACTTTCAGATGAGACTGAATTAAGATGACGATTAATATTGACTGCTATTGATGCAAAATATTACTAGGTCTTTAAGAGTTTATTCGGAAGATAACAGCTCTATAAATATTATTTTGTGGTGCCCGACTCTCTAGTTAATTACATTTACATGATTAGCTCAATCAGGTAATATTGATGACGGAGAAATTATTTTATAGAATAGCATGTCATATCACTTAATCCAGCATAGCCAAAGACACGACAGTATGTATATAACTTTTTTCTCCAGTGTTGTTGGGGGATTGTACCGTACTGTACGGATTTGTTTGTCTGTTGTGTCATTTGCACTAGGTGGTGTTGCGGCAGACTGCAGTCTTTGGCAATGGAAAGGGAACATTAGTACCTAACAAAGTGTTTTCTGAATCCGAGACACATTTATGGGTATGTTAGAGAAGAGACTGCTGTGTCAGCCTACCCGGGACCCTAAGACTATGGGTCCTCCTGATAAAGACATCTATTTGGTGTGCTTGTGAAGCACTGCCTTTCAAACACTGTTGAGCGAGCAGCACTTTGTGAAAATGGGCCGCTTGCCCCGGAGTGCACTCCAGATGAGAGACAGGGGAAAGTAGGAGGCTTTCACACCAGTCAACAAAGGCCTGTGTGTGCACAGCCATCAACCAAGCACAGGGGGGTCAAGTGAATCTGTTTCACCAGAACAATTTTTGGGAAAAAAAGGCTAATTTATGCTGAATATTTGTTAACTAAAACATGAATATAGAGTTCTGTCCACATTAGCTAATCCGCAACAGTTTTCAACTACACTCCTGCTAACACTGTTGAGATGGGCTGTATACTGTACCCACATTGAAAAATCCCTTTCAATCTCACCTTGTTGCCTCCAGTGACAAATTGTTTGTAGTTTGAACTGCTGAACCGAGGGTGTAACGCCACCACCTGGAGAATATTGGAATTAGATCCATTTAGAACGCATACAAGTTATGGTGTGGGCTATTATTATACCACCCGGTACATATACTCTCAACTTGTCATAAAAGTATGAAGTCAAAAGAATATTGAAATCTGCTTACTTTGACAGGACAGTCAAAGTTCTCATGGAAGCCTTCCCTTGTGTAGAGTCCAAACACTTGAACCTGCAATAAAGACATGATAGAATGACAAGAAAGGATCAGTCAATATAGTACGAAATGAAAAATAATGAAACTAATATATACATAGAAATGTTTTTCCAACTTGTTCCTCCAACCTAGTTACAGGGTTCATTGAATAGACCAGGGCCTTTGGCAAAATACATCTCTGTCCCTAATTAATGTCTGTCTGCAGCTGTCTGGGAGCAGTCAGAGTTACAGAGTCACTGTTGTGTATGAAGGGGGAGTTCTGGACAGTAAGACTTTGATTGGATCACTGATAGCCATCTCCCGGGTCACCAATTAGTGGACAGGTTGATTCACTGAACCCTCCGGTGCTTTGATACCAGGTTTTTACCACAGCCGCAGTTAGCGTAGCTACAGCAATATCTAATGCAACAATTATACTGTACCACAGCTCGACTGTCCACGAGTCAAAAAAAGGCAAACATAAACAACATCCCGGCCTTTGCACTCTCCATCTTGAATCGCATAGATGATTCTGGATTATCTGAAAGGATTGACACGGATTAACGGCAAACTGAATTGGTCGAGGATGAACAACTGCGGTGGCGGCAATTTTAATTGTCGGCGCCACTTTCGGTGTCGACAAGATCTTGTTTTGCTGCTGGAGTGCATGTGAGGGGGCGATATCAGAGAGCACATCTGGACTGCAGGATCCATGAAGGATGGTAATAATGATCAGGAGAGGAGAGATAACAACAAGGCAGAGAACACTGACAGGGTATCCATAGAGATCTGATGACTGACAGGCAGATGGATGGGAGAGTCGTTCCCCTCACAACACGAGCACGAACATGTGCTTGTTCAGAATCCCTAGAAATGTGTAGATTTATGAAAGTAAACAGGTATGAGGAAGACACAGCTTCTGGTTTGTAAATCTTCTTTGAGAACTTGGGCACAGATATCTAAATGGCTTTTCTCCAGGTAACAGGTTCTATTAAATCCTAAATATGAATGATATGAGTTCATTAAATTGTATAATTGCATGGGGTATGTGGAAAGTGATGTGGAATGTCAGAATGTGTCAAGCATACCACCTAATGACGGTGCAGAAATCTAGGATGCATCCCAAATGGCATCCTATTCCCTACATCAGCGGTAGGCAACCCTTTTCCTGGAGTGCCACAGAATCTTGTTCCAACTAGGCACCACACCTCACCATCTGAGCTAATTGATCAGTTCAGTGATTGCCTAAATTCAACACACCTGATCTTCCAGATCGGGAAAAATCACAAACACAAAGTGCTTGCGGCACTCCAGGATCAGGGTTGCCTACCCCTGTCTTACATAGTGCACTACTTTTGACCAGAGCCCTGCGGGCTATATAGGAATAGGGTGCCATTTAGGGGCCCTCCTTTATGGCCACCAGTTCTGAGCAGAGAGCTCTCACCTTGCCGTCCTCAGAGCAGATCCCAACATGCTCTCCGCTCTCATCTAGGCTGATCTGGTTGATCCTCACTGGACTCTGAGGAGAGACCACAACAACATTGACACTAAAATGACTGGGAAAGTTCTGAGGCAGAGAGCAAGTGACTCTTTTGGGATTGTGTGGAGTACTTACAATTTCAAACTTCTGAGTCACATTGCCTTGGATGTCCAGAAGGAAAACTTTCCCAAAGTGAGTGCCCAGCGCAAGGAACTGAAATGGAATGAACCTGAGATTAATCTTGAAGACACCTGGGAACAATCCAAGATTTTTGCAAAAATGTTATACTGACGAAAGCTGTGGCAAGAGGATTAAAAATGCACCCTGTCTAGCGTAGCTGAGGGAGGCGGGTAGAGTGGGGTGGAATCAGTTTGCTCTGGGGCAAAAACTGTGAAATTACAGGGGGAGGGAAAACCCTATTTATTAAAGCAGACAGTGTGAAATGGTATTTTTGTCTCTCAAATTAAAAGGGTTAAACATAATAAATGCACTGTACATCTGGCTTTTCCTTGCGTCGCCAACAACCCAACCACCGCCTCTCCTGCCCACCGTAAAGCTATTATTTTCTACAAAGCACAAACTGGTTCCCCATGTTTCCTGCTTCTGCCACGTATGAGAGTATGTGTGTGAGAGTGTGTTTTGAGTATGTGTGTGAGAGTGTGTTTGAGTATGTGTGTGAGAGTGTGTTTGAGTATGTGTGTGAGAGAGAGTGTGTGTGTGTGTGTGTGTGTAGGTCCGCTGGGACAAGAAATTATAAAAACTGGCTACCTTTTTGGCATTAGATTAAGTGTGCGCTTTTCCACCCAGGCCCAGCTTCAGACCCTCCCCCTAATCCCTCCCTCCCTCCCCAGGCCTGCGTGTACGGTGAGCCCACCATGCTTCAGTGCAGTCTGTAATGAAATGCTTATATTTACAGGCACAGCTGAGCATGTCAAACAGAGCCCCTGCAATCTCCCCAAATAAAATAACCAAAAATAAATAAATAAAGGGGTCAACCTTGCGAGGCGGAGTGACTTTTAAAAGGATTTATCAGAATGGAATTGTTCAAATTAAATCCCGATTCAGGCACTTAAAATATGAGGCAACATCAGGCAAACTGGAGTGTTGGTGGTTTTGAAGGTGCTGGGGGTTGTCTGGGTCGGGGGTCTGTGTGACAGTGCAGGTACTGTAGCCAGCAAGAGGTACACAAGCACAAAAACACTGGTAAGAAAAGAGAGTCAGATCAAATCTGGCATTTCAGCACAGCAATGTCTCGTCTCTCACTCTGACACACTTGCTTTTTTTGTAGGATGAAAGAGGGAGAAAAAGGGGAAGAAAATCCTCAAAGTAAAAATAAATAAATGAAAATCAATAGTGGCTAATAAAACATCAGGTGAGCAGACAGAACCAGGTATGACTCGTCCTCTGTCCAGGCGTGCATGAGTGCACTCGGTGCCATGACGATTAGCCATCCAGCTCAGAGTGGCCCACTGAAAAATATCAACATTCAAAAAGAGAAGAGGGGAGCAAAAAGATGGATGAAATGGAACAAGGGAAAATGACAATGGCTGGTGGCTGCTAATGTGTGGTGGCCTGCCTCTCCATACTTTACAGAGAGAATGCCAATCAATGTTGAATATATATCAAACGTGCACAAACAATTACATTTGAAATCTATTTTAGTTTAGCCTGAAGAGCCCTGGTTGGTTAGGATCTGTACCTTATCATGGACAGTCATACAGCTGGCCGCATCCTTTTGGAGAATTTCAGTCACCCCATTGGCCAATCGTTCATACTTCAGCTTAGGCTCCTCCACTCTGTCCTCCTCCTAGTTTAAATAGGGATTTAGTTGAAACAATCCAACATGATTCATCTATAATATACAGACTATTACACTGGCACAGATTCATGCATTTACCTTGCTGACAGGGAATGGGGATTTTGTATGGAGTTTATAGAATGTCCATTCCCACTCCCTATCAGCAAGGTAGGGAATTCAATATCAATCAAAATTCCCATTCCTTATCAGCAAGGTAAATGATTCTAGATATACACAGTCACACAAATGTCAAAGGTCAGTCAACTCTCCACCTGTAACCAGATCATCCAACCTCTCTACTGCCTGCTTCACACACTGTCCCGGGAACTGAAATGGATTACAGCCCTCCCTAGAATCCAGAGAATATGCACTGCTGCCATATTCTCCTGTGGTACATTTGCGGTCACAGCCTGAATATTCCCCATAACCCAGTTTATAACCAATGCTGCATAGACTGTGGCCACCTATATGGTGCATCAACACAAAACAAAGACTGCTTTTATGAGCACTATGGGAGAAAGTGAGGGCTGGCAATGTGTGGAGAGAATGTCATTTCCAAGAACCATCCTTTCCCACTGCACACCGCCATGTCTATTTCCTGTTTATTCCCATTGTGAAATTTCTAATGCATGGGCATTTGTCACGGTTTACCGAGCCATAACACAGAACAACAACAAACTCGTGCCCCATACAGAGACGACATGCACTGTTTTGCAGACTTTTGTTAGTGTGGTAAGTTTCCTTTTTTTATTTTATTTTTTAGGCTGATGAGGCTCTACCACATCAACACATTTTTCAATTAATAAATATTCAGTAGGGCATGCTAAATTAGGAGTCTGACAGAAAATGTATATTTCAACAACCCACGAGGGGAGAAAATTGAGTGAACGGAGCATGGGCCAAGAGCCTGGTGGGAGCATGTTACTTGGTTCCTATCTAGTAATCTCTGGCAAAGCCTTAAACACATCGGCTGCCCTCTCACTGCCTTCATCAAGTGTTGTCTGCTGACAACCCAGCGACAGAGACAGGCGAATAGCAAACGGGCAAGCTACAACACAATCACTAAATAAACAGGGCCTTGTAACAATTCAAAGGGGACATACAATCATGCAGTCCCAGGTGCTTTTTTGTTGTTGTTGCCTGTCAGTGTTTGTGTGTTAAAGTAGTAGAGTGGATTCTGTTTGTGGACTGGTGATAGGGGGGCAGCAGACTTTTCATTTACTGGTTGAGATTTCTCCCCCTCCCATTCTGAATTGTTTTTCTTTTGGGGAGTAGGGATGGAATTGTTCAATGTACTGGCTATTCCTGACATTTCATTCTCTGTATCATTTAGAGACAGGCTGCTCCTCACCCTAGCAGTCTGGCATGCTATATTTGATTTAGCCCTTCACAGACACCAAATTAAAGGAGCTGGATGATATAAAACATATCCAACAATCTAAATGTTTGTTGCAACAGTGTATTTCACAACTGCATTGCATCTCTGACATGGTCAGACATTGTATATTCTGTTGTTGGTCCAGACTTTTTTTTCACAACATGAAAACATCCAGAAAATTGCACGAGAACATTTCTCTAAATCTGCCGTTTTTTTCTCTCTGTAAAATAAGAGGTTGTTGTACAGGTGGGGATAGCATCAATGCAGACAGCATAGAAGTTTGCTACAGTTACTTCAGCCTAAATTAATTAAATGTCTTATTGTTTGCACACAACACTTACCTCAGACTCATCTGTGGATTCTTCACTTGGTTTCCTGCCCTAAATTACACGTGTTTATTAATGGACAGGGGCAAGCCTTTACAATCTGCTAGAGCAAACTCATGACATACATAATAGAGCAATAGTACAAGAGTAGCTAGCTAGGGAAATACTGTTAAGTGTTATGTTGTCTTTGTTTACATTGTTTAGCCATGTCCAGGCATTCTCGATTACAATGCATGATTGCACACGAGGTCGCAAATGCAATTAAACCATATTATTTCCTGGAAAACCGACACATGAAGATAAAGTCGATTGTCGAATTGACTGCAAAAACATTGCTGTAATGTCTGACAGACAAGATGAGGCTTACCTTCTCCTCTACTTCTGCCATGATGATGGGAAGAGAAAGAAAAACAGCGTTCTATTTGCAACTGTCCATTGGTCAATTTAGATATTGAGCTAATGTTGCTCAAAAGAAAACTGAACGAATTCACCAAATACCAGTATATTCACAAAGCAGCCCCTTGTTGACAAACGTAACTGTGCCAGTCAAAAGAAAAAATCACATGACAGAAACCAGAAACGTGTGGCATTATGGGTCTCAGAGTTTTTTGTTGCCAAATGGACTGCACCTCCTCCAGTCTTTACTAGCCCAGTAGTTCTCAAACCTCGGCTCAGTGATCCCCAGCCATTCCATGTATTTAACCATTCCAGAGCTAGCACATTTGATCCATCTTGTCAACTAATTATCAAGCCCTTGACTACTTGAATCAGGTGAGCTAGCTTATGGCTACAACAAAACTGTGAAATGTCTGGGGGACTCGAAGAGTGGTTTGAGAACCACTGCATAGCCTACTGCAACCACATATTTGCTGCTGCTATTACTACAACATCTGTATGGCTGCTGCAATTCTTCTTCTTTTTCTTCTTCTTCTTCTACTACTACTACTAAAAGAAGATGTAGTTCTTCCCCTGAGCAAGGCAGTTAACCCACTGTTCCCCGGCCGCGGAGACGTGGATGTCGATTATGGCAGCCCCCCACCTCTCTGATTCAGAGGGGTTGGGTTAAATGCGGAACAGACATTTCAGTTGAATGCATTCAGTTGTACAACTGACTAGGTATCCCCCATTCCTTTAATTCTATAATACTGAAAATTGTCTAATAAAAATAGTCATATATAGGGCTTAATTCCCCCAATGTATTAAACTAAAATACTTGTGCTCTGTAATGTCAGATACAGGTATGGGTGTGATATCAAGACTGTCAAACTATCATTGGTCTTCCATCTTTCAAGGTGAGGAAGTGAAAACTTTACCTGTGTATGCTATGGCTGTGGTATGCCTTTTTAACCTCTATATCACTAGCGCCCAACTCCTCAAATCGAGCTGCATCTTGGCAGAGATGGCTTTACTTCTTACTTCTTCTATCCCACCGCATCACTAGAAGAGGGACCTGCTGGGAAACAATCAACACATTTCTCTCAGATCTGAGTGATTCTGGACAAATCAATACTCCATGCTGGTCTACTGTGAACACGAGAGGCTTTGGCCCTGCAGGTATCAGAGAAGGAACATTTGTTGTCACCTTGCCTTAAAAGCACCTCATAAGTACACATTTCCCTTTTATATTTCTATCCAGTTCTGGACATTTGTAGGCTGGCAAATCTGGGTTCTCCAAGGGTAAGCCTATCAATGTCTGTGTGTTGAGTCTATGTATACTGAACAAAGATATAAACACAACATGTAAAGTGTTTTTCCCATGATTTATGAGCTCAAGTAAAAGATCCCAGAACTTTTCCATATGCACAAAAAGCTAATTTCTCTCAAATTATGTGCAGAAATGTGTTTACATCCCTCTTAGTGAGCATTTCTCCTTTGCCAAGATAATCTACAGTTACCACCTGACAGGTGTGGCATATCAAGAAGCTAATTAAACAACATGATCATAACAAAGGTGTTTACCATAAAATGTTTACCAAGGGGGACATCCTGTGAAATGTTTTGGTGGTCCACATCAGGGCCTGCTCTAGCATTTTGGGATACCTAAGTGATACCCCCACCAACCGGGCACATTTTTTGTGTGTCCTCTCTTGACGGCGGAGAGACATTTTTACGTTTTACACATTTTGCCATGGGGCGGATTTTTTTGCTGCAATTTTATAACAAATTTCATGCAATTCAAACAATTTTACTTATAAAATTACATTTTTTTCAGTTTTAAAACAAGCTTTCTGCAGAATGACACATTTTGCCATGGGGCGGAGAGAACATGTTGCCCTTTTATAACATATTTCATGCAATTCTACTTAATTTGCCATGGGGCAGAGATACATTTTTGCAGTTTTAAAGCAAATTTCATGCAATTCTACACATTTTGCCATGACGTATGTCATGTTAATGATATATGAGTGAGAGTAAGGAGGTCAGAGCCCCTGGGCACATGCCCTGCTTGCCCGGTCAGTATTCGGCCATGATTAGTTTAGATAACTGAAAAATCTAAAATAGTTTTGCTGCCATGTTTCCATTGACCCATTTTTATTAGACAAAAGCAATGTCGCAAAAAAATCATTTCGATATGTGTAATGGCAATGGCAGATATAGCAGAAATGTTCTAAAGATCGACAACACTTTTATACATTCGACAGGGGTGGATTTTTCATTTGTTGAGCTTTCTTTATTGCAACAAATGATGATGTAAATATTTTGGGGGAAGAAATTATGATTGCTGAATCATTTTGAAGGTACGCAGGGCACGTGATGTCACCCCATAACTTTAAAACTCCACTCCACATTTAATTCTAAATGCCTACAGCTAGCGAAATGGCCTTTTTTTAAACTATAAAAATAATGTTTCTTTGCAGAACAGATCTACAGGAGTGCAGGTTTCACCATTGCACCGACCGTGACTATACGTTGGCACATGGGAATTATTTGAATATGTCAAATATTTGTCAATTATTGCATTCTAACCATGCTTGCTTTCACGAGCTACCTGAGACATGAAACAGATTTGTGGAAGGGCATAAAGACTGTCGCTAATTAATTAATGCGCCAATTATTAAAACCCAATGGTCACTCTAACAGAGCTCCAGATTTCCTCTATAGAGATGGGAGAACCATCTCTGCAGCACTACAGCAATCAGGCCTTTGTGGTAGAGTGGCCAGACAGAAGCCACTCCTCAGTAAAATGCACGACAGCCCGCTTGGAGTTTGCCAGTTGTTTGGCCTGAATGCCGAGAGTCTTTAGGTGCCGTTTGGTAAACTCCAAGCAGGCTGTCATGTGCCTATTACTGAGGAGTGGCTTCCATCTGGCCGCTACCATAAAGGCCTGATTGGTGGAGTGCTGCAGAGATGATTGACCTTCTGGAAGGTTCTCCAATCTCCACAGAGGAACTCTAGAGCTCTGTCAGAGTGACCATTGGGTTCTTGGTCACCTCCCTGACCAAGGCCCTTCTCTCCCAATTGCTCAGTGTGGCAGGGCGGCCAGCTATAGGAAGAGTCTTGGTGGTTCAAAAGTTCTTCCATTTAAGAATGATGGAGGCCACTGTGTTCTTGGGGATCTTCAATGCTGCAGAATGTTTTTGGTACCCTACCCTAGATCTGTGCCTCGACACAATCTTGTCTCAGAGCTCTACTGACAATTCCTTTGACCTCATGGCTAGGGCCAGTTGTAGAAACATCTCAAGGAATATGAGTGGTAGTAGGATGCACCTGAGCTCAATTTCAAGTCTAATAGCAATTGCTCTGAATACTTATGTTAATAAGATATTTCTTTTTTTTTTTTTATTATAATTTCACAAACATTTCAAAAAAACTGTTTTTGCTTTGTCATTATGGGGTATTGTGTGTAGATTACTATTTAAAAAAATATTTAATGAAAGTTAGATTAAGGCTGTAGTGTAACAAAATGTGGAAAAGTCAAGGGGTCTGAATACCTTCCAAATGCGCTGCATACATTTCAATCCTCAGTCTTACTATAGGGCTTTAACTCCCCAAATTGATGCAAACAGAGAGCTGCATCTTGGCAGAGATGGCTTTACCTCTTACTTCTTCTATCCCACCGCATCACTAGAAGAGGGACCTACTGGGAAACAATCAACACATTTCTCTCAGATCTGAGTGATTCTGGACAAATCAATACTCCATGCTGGTCTACTGTGAACACATGAGAGACTTTGGCCCTGCAGGTATCAGATAAGGAACATTTGTTGTCACCTTGCCTTAAAAGCACCTCATAAGTACACATTTCCCTTTTATATTTCTATCTAGTTCTGGACATTTGTAGGCTACCAAATCTGGGTTCTCCAAGGGTAAGCTTATCAGTGTTGCCTTTGTGTTGATTCTATGCATTTTTTTCACAAATACAGGGCAATATTCAGGATAACAGAGTAAACTTACTTGAATAATAGAAAAAAAACTACAAAAAACGAAGTAAATAAAATTAAAAAGTATACACATGTACAGACTATGATATGCAAGCAAATTCACTCTTGTAAACAATGCAATTAGCCATTTCTGTCAGCATATGACGTCATGAAAACTGACCGGTCCGCTCCACAAAAAGAATTAAATGTTTCAAAAAATATTTTTTTCTAAAATAAATCTGGCTTGAAATCAATCATTATCTTTGTTAAAACGGAAGGTAGTCCAAAGTAACCTTTGCAATAAGTAGCCTAGTATAAGTTCTATCCATAAATATATATGGAGGCCCCGGGACATAATATACTGATCAAAAAATATAAACGCAATATGCAACCACTTCAACAATTTTGCTGAGTTACAGTTCATAAGGAAATCAGTCAATTGAAATAAATTAATTAGGCCCTAATCTATGGATTTCACATGACTGGGCAGGGGCGCAACCATGGATGGGCCTGGAAGGGCACCGGCCCACCCACAGGGGAGCCAGGTCCAGCCAATCAGAATGAGTTTTTCCCCACAAAAAGGCTTTATTACAGACAGAAATACTCCTCAGTTTCATCAGCTGTCCAGCTGGCTGGTCTCAGACGATCCCGCAGGTGAAAAAACTGGATGTGGCGGTCCTGGTGGTTACACGTGGTCTGTGGTTGTGAGGCTGTTTGGATGTACTGCCAAATTCTCTAAAACGATGGCTTATGGTAGAGAAATGAAAATAACATTCTCTGGCAAAAGCTCTGGTAGGCATTCGTGCAGTCAGCATGCCAATTGCATGCTCCCTCAAAACTTGAGACATCTGTAGCATTGTGTTGTGGCCATTTATTGTCTCCAGCACAAGGTGCACCTGTGTAATGATCAGGCTGTTTAGTCAGCTTCTTGATATGCCACACCTGTCAAGGGGGTGTGTCACGCCCTGGCCATAGAGGCTTTTATTCTCTATTTTGGTTAGGCCAGGGTGTGACTAGGGTGGACATTCAATGTTCTTTTTTCTATGTTTTTGTATTTCTTTGTTTTTGGCCGGGTATGGTTCTCAATCAGGGACAGCTGTCTAACGTTGTCTCTGATTGGGAACCATACTTAGGTAGCTCTTGGCCACCTGGGTTTTGTGGGTAGTTGTTTTCTGTATAGTTAGTTTCCTTGTTATTTTTTGTTCTAGTGTTCTGATTTTAATAAAATATCATGAACACGTCTCACGCTGCACCTTGGTCCAGTCATTCACAGGAAGAGGATCGTTACAGGGTGGATTATCTTGGCAAAGGATAAATGCTCTCTAGCAGGATTGTAAACACATTTATTTCAGCTCATGAAACATGAGACCAACACTTTACATATTGCAATTTTTGTTCAGTATAGATGCCCAATTGTTTTGATAATAAATAACTGAGTAGGGTATTATAATAATGTACTGCCTTTAGCAATGCCTGTTACAGCCATTCTGCAAAGTAGAGCCTTGAGAGCATTATGTATGCATCTAGTATAATATATTAAATAAGGTAGCCAACACACACATTTAAGTTAACTATATTAGTCCAAATGAAATCAAATTGTATTGGTCACATGGGCGGAATACAACAGGCGTAGACTTTACCGTGACATGCTTACTTACAAGCCCATTCACAACAATGCCGAGTTAAAAAGTAAGACAAATGCCAAAAAATACAATTAAGGAAATAGTAACACAATAAAATAACAATAACGAGGCTATATACAAGGAGCACCTGAACCGAGTCAATGTGCAGCGGCACGAGGTAGTTGTAGGTACATGTCGGTAGGGGTAAAAGTGACTAGGGAATCAGGATAGATAATAAGTGCAGGCAGCGTGTTTAAAGAGTGTGAAAGTGTGTCTGTGTGACTGTGTGTGTTTGGCGTCAATATGCATGTTTGTGTATGTGTATGTGTGTGTTGGAGTGTCAGTGTAGTATATGTGAGTGGCTGAAGTCTAGTGAATGTGCATAGAGCCGGTGCAATAGAATCAGTGCAAAAAATATATACAAATGTAAATAGTCCGGGTAGCCAATTGATGAACTGTTCAGGAGTCTATTGGCTTGGGGGTAGAAGTTGTTCTACCGTGCGGCAGCAGAGAGAACAGTTTAAGACTTGGAGGGCTGGAGTCTTTGACAATTTTTAGGGCTTTCCTCTGACACCATCTGGTATAGAGGTCATGAATGGCAGGGAGTTCGGCCTCAGTGATGTACAGGGGTGTATTCATTCCGCCGATTCT
Organism: Oncorhynchus nerka; assembly: GCF_034236695.1. Lineage (NCBI taxonomy): Eukaryota > Metazoa > Chordata > Actinopteri > Salmoniformes > Salmonidae > Oncorhynchus > Oncorhynchus nerka. Next base: position 32,410,939 of record NC_088401.1, on the reverse strand, counting down.
GTTGAAAAACATTTCTTAAACGGAAGCAAACGGAGCAAAACGGGGATAAACATACCTGAATTTGTCCAATTGTAATTCTTGTTTGCAACTATTGGACTAATGATTATACCCTAGATCAGCTAGATGCAGGAAGGAGTGTACAAGGAGGTATTGAATGTATCACTGTCTGTCCATGTGTTACTGTCTGTCACCTCAATTTTTTCTCTCGACCTGTGTGCACCTACGTTGTAGACTTTAATTCGTAGGCTAGGTTGTAGCAACCTCATGATGGGTATAGGGAAAATGTGAGTATCATGTAGTAGCCTAAACCTATGGTTGTTACATTGAACTGGGTGAATGGAACATGAATGACAGTCGTCCAACATGCTGCAATAGAAGTAAGGAAATGCTCATGAAAAAAAACGTCACCAACTGCCCACGGTTTGCACCATGATAGGTTCAGGCCTACCACCGTCATGTTGTTGGCAAACTTAATAATGGTGTTGGAGTCGTGCGCAGCCACGCAGTCGTAGGTGAACAGGGAGAACAGGAGGGGACTAAGCATGCACCCCTGAGGGGACCCCGAGTTGAGGGGCAGAGTGACAGATGTGTTAAACTACCATGACAACCTGGGGTAGCCCGTCAGGAAGTCCAGGATACAGTTGCAGAGGGAGGTCTTCAGTCCTAGGGTCCTTAGCTTGGTGATGGCACTGTGGTGTTGAACGCTGAGCTGTAGTCAATGAACAGCATTCTGAAATTGGTGTTCCTTTTGTCCAGGTGGGAATAGGCAGTGTGGAGTGCAATAGAGATTCCGTAATCTGTGGATTTGTTGGGGCAGTATGCAAATTGAAGTGTGTCCAGGGTTTCTGTGATGATGGTGGTGATGTGATCCATAACCAGCCTTTCAAAGCATTTCATGGCTAAAGATGTGAGTGCTACAGGGCGGTAGTCATTGAGACATGTTACCTTAGCTCTCTTTGGTGCAGGGACTATGGTGGTTGGCTTGAAACATGTACATATTACAGACTGGGTCAGGGAGAGGTTGAAAATGTCAGTAAAGACACTTACCAGCTGGTCAGCATATGCTCTGAGTACGCGTCTTGATAATCCGTCTGGCCCTGCGGCCTTGTTTAAAGGTCTTTCTTACATCGGCTAGGGAGAGCATGAACAGCTGGTGCTCTCACGCGTGGTTCAGTGTTGCTTGCCTAGAAGCGTTGAGCCAGTGAAAGAATAGTTATTGTCAAGGTATCAAGAGGAATATAATGTTTTATTGTCCAACTTATCATTAATGGAATACAATGTGTTATTGTCCAAATTATCATTAATGGAATGGAATATGTTATTGTCCAACTTGTCATTAATGTTAAATAAGGTATAAATGTAATGTTTTTCAACAAAAAGTATCTCTTTCTATCTAAGCAGGAAAACAATATCTTCCTCTAGTTGACATTCAGCGTATTGCTTCTCCCTAATTATGATCAACCAACAGTAGATCCGACACACTGCCCCCTTCTGCAATTAGTTTGTATTAGACAGTGAATGACTAACACTCCCTGTTGACATGAAAACTCAATGAAGTGATTCTTTCAATGACGTTCACTGCAAGAAGTCACTCCTGGCATCTGAGGCTGCCATTGCCAGCTTGGCCAGAGAGAACATTACAGGCTATGATAGGCTCATATTGTATTTATTGTTGGGGGGGGGGGGCATCAGACAAAACAAACACGTGGGAACCAGTAGAGTAAAAACATTTGTGCTCATTCTCCTGCCTCTCAAACTAGAATGATATTTATAAGGCTTTACTCTGCTGTGGTAGTGGTGTGGCTTGGGTCCAGATGGGTGCTATAGGCATGATTTGTATCTGCTTTATTGAGATTGAGTTCCACCTCCACCTCCTCTTATCCATCCTCAGGAGACTTCTAATGCACTGACACCAGTGGGGAATCATTTTTTTCGTTACAATCTATTTAGCAATGATTTATCGATCGCTGCCTCTTCCCTCATAGAAAATTACCAATCCTTTTTGGGAAATCAGATTTTCACGCCTTTCATGAGAATGTAGTTATGGTGCAGGTCCCAGGGGTGGCTGGGGGAGGCTGGGGTAAAGTTGACATTAAACTCCCATGGTGCTGTGTGGCTCTCTGGGCCTTTCAGTCGTGATAGTGGCAAATGTAACGTTGGCCCAGTGATACCCCTCTCTATTTCCCTCTCTTTTTTCCCCCTCTGCACAGCTGTCTGAGTTTGTAATGTTATGTTTTTTAAATGAAATCTAATTGCAGATTTTGGGTAAATGCAGACTACAGGAGATATTGGAATTAACATGAAGATGAAGTGACCTTCTTAAAGTTGATACATTGCTGTGTCATTAAGCAGGTTTTGAGCAGATCTACAGTATGTAGTGTAGGTTAGACCTGTTCTGTAGAATGCTGAGGGAGATGCGTTCCGAAATGACCAGTCATATGTCACACTGGTAAAGGTAAAGGTAGCTTTCCCCTGCTCAGATGTTGCATGCACCAACCAATCTGGTGCCGTCGGGCACCAGATTGCTATATCATATGATATGGTTAGCTGATACATAAAATACCTATCCAGGTATCGTAAGATCTGGTCAGCAACGTCTGAGCAGAGGAACACGACCAAAAGCTTGTTGCATTTTCCACAGGGAAAGCTTCCCCTGCCCTTGTAGGAGGAGTCAGATTAGACACAGCAAAAGCTTTGATGCTCCAGAATGTCAGCACTGTGGATTGATGTAACAAAAAAACACACTCCTGGCCAATCAGGTTATTTTATTTGTTGTGGATCTGCTGTGTCTCCTGGTTTGCAGGCTTCAAAGAACTCTTTTTAATATACAGTCTTTGATAGTCTTCGGCCTGCGCTGATCCATTATGGCATGGCATTTTGGAGCGTTTTTATTTATTTTAGTGGAGGTAGGGAACCTTAATCATTGATTATTAATGAGAAATATGAAAGAGAGACGTACATTTTCCTGTTGGATGGTTTAAACGGTCATTCTGGGAAAAGTCGTCCTATTCCATTCAGAGAATAATGTACTTACGGGAGAGATACCTTACATTAAATTTCAAGTTAGCCATCAGTTTACTGTATGATACCAGTATCACTTGATGAAGAAATCTGAATGAATTGCACTGGAGTCACATGTCTATAAAGGATAAGAAAGCATCAGAGCATATTTATTGAAAATACTGTATATTTGAGATTTCACCTTTTTTCATGTATTTATTTATATAGTTTTGTCTTAACATGGGAATAGCTGGACACTACTGTAAAAGCCGCCCAGTGCACAACAAACGTGCCATAGTGGGGGAATGGGTGGATAAACAGTATGTTTCCCTACCCTAAGGGGGAGACAAATCATCATCTCTCATTGCACATGCAGCATGCCATAGAGGTGCTGGATGGGACATTATACAATACCTCTGGGGCGTAGGGTGCATTATCCTTCCATTTCACCAGCATTATCCTTCCACCCGCCAGCATTGGTGACAATGACGTCACTCGTTTTTGCTGAAGCACATTCTCTTTTAACGCTCCTCTTGTATAGGCATTTGTTTTTCTAAATCTCAGAGGACTTCTCACTGTAACTTCTCACAGACAACTTCTCACTGTAACTTCTCACAGACAACTTCTCACTGTAACTTCTCACAGACAACTTCTCACAGACAACTTCTCACTGTAACTTCTCACAGACAACTTCTCACTGTAACTTCTCACAGACAACTTCTCACTGTAACTTCTCACAGACAACTTCTCACTGTAACTTCTCACAGACAACCTCTCCGTGTGCTTTTTATTATTATTTGGAGACTAACTTTCTTCAGGTGAAAAGAAGGGCTTATTTACCCTGCATCTTGTACTCAAACACTGCACACAAGTGTAACCACTCTGCTATCTCCTCGGGGACATCAATTGTGATCTAAATGTAAGCAACACATATTCTGCCACAAAGAATGATCTATTCTTAACTTATTGACAAGTGACTGTGAGTATGTCAATGGCGCCTTAATAAAAGAAGACAATAGTTGTCATACTGAATCAGTTTATAGATTTACTGTCAAATACCTGGATATGATAGCTTTGGAACAGGGTAGAACGAGGCAACTTGCAGAAAACAAATAGCCACTGTAAATTGCCCATTTCTTTTTTCCGTTTAGAACATTTATAGATTATTCATTTCAATTGTGTAATGTGTTATAAATTAGGAGTATTCACTTATAATTGTAAAATAATTATTGTCATAATATTATGTTAGAACTTACTCGATTCTGAAGGCCAGGCTATATGTTTGACACCGAACAGGGTGCAATTATTATTATTATTATTATTTTTACCACCATTTGTATCCTTGTTATTACCATTTACTCTTATTCTTTTTATTATTCTTAACATTACTTCATTATCATTCTCTTCCAGCGTCCAGAGCCTTGAATTTCGGTTGAGCTGAGCGTGGTCGACCAAGGCAGAAGTCCCTTGCTCAGGGGGACAACGGCATTAAGGCCATTAGCTATTAGCATGGATATCTGATGAGCGCTGAGGGCTCTGTGCTGACCACCTCTTTCATGGACACTGAGGGTAGGGACGGAGGAGTGGGAGGGACGGAGGGGTGGGAGGGACGGAGGGGTGAAAGCCAAGTGCTTTTCCCTGTTCCTGCACTGAGGCCATGGGGACTAAGGCAACCCCACTCCCCCCTACTCACCCCACTCCACCCCTAAGCCCCCACACCAAACACTCCCATTCCCACTTCGGCTAAAGAGCTGCACCCAGAGCCCTTTTTTAATCATGTAATTAACAGCCCTGGATGAAGGAGGAAGAGACAGATGCTGTGCCTATCCTCCAGCAGACTTAGAGGCCAGTGGAACTGATGATTAGAGCTGTGATCTCATTCCCACCACTTGTTTAGAGTCTGTCAGGAAGAGAAATGCCAGCATTACCAACACTCCTTATATGATGAAAAGAGGAAAAGGGAAAGAAATGGAATGATGGACAGATCGGGACCCTGCCTTGATCTAAATGTCCATTGATTATTATTCTATTTCTCATCATCACTGGTGGGGGAAAGATTCCCCTTTCTCTTAATTTTTCCCACATTCCAACAAAAGGCACTACCTTCATTTTTATTCTATTTTAAATGTTGTCTTGCGAACTCTCATGCCCCGGTGAAAATTACATTGTGAAATTTCAGCACCGCCCGCGTTCCCTGCTGCTGTCCCTCTGAGCTTTCAAACAGCCGACAGACTGTGAAGAATAAATAATAAAAAACTATTGATTATTTTGATGACTGCAAGATTCAATTAGGTATTAATTTTGCCCTCCAGTGGACCTATCAAGCGACTCAAAGGATAGGAGATGGGAGGTGGGGGTGGGCCCAAATGGATGCAGAGAGAGCGTAAGACCAGCCTCAGACAGAGGGGAAAATGTGTTTACCTCGCCAGGCAGAGAGGTGCATTTATGCTCAGAGTTCCATATTTAAGTGCTCCACCAATGAAGCCCTGATGACAAGCGACATTGTTACCAGGGATATGAGTATTGACCAGCCGGCTCGCCTTTGGATGACAGCTACTATTTCCATTGATGAACATTTTCATAGATTATCATGTCATATCAAAGCCCCCCCCCCCCCCCCCCAAATCCTCTGATGAGCGCATTAAAAGAGCCCCTCTGGGCAGGAAAACATCGACCACCCTGGCAGGAGTGGGGGTAGTGGTGTACTGGCGCAGGGGCAAGGTTGACCCCCCTTTCCCTCTTGCCATACATGCTGGTCACCTGTCCCCATCTCCAACCCATTTAGACTGAATGTTCTTGTCCATAAATAAGGCAGCGTGAGTGGGACAGAGTTTTACCTCTCTATGTTGCTGCGGTTCTTTGTTTTCTCAGAGCAGGAGGGAGGGGGAACAGTCTGAGGTGACACGAGGGAGAGGAGACACAGGAGAGGCAGAGAGAGAGAGAGAGGGAGAGAGAGAGAGAGAGAGGGAGGAGAGAAAGTAGAGTTGACATCTCCAGTGCTTGTCTTGGAAGCAACCTCAGGCTTGAACCCACAGTGGCTATTCAGATGCAACAAGGTCGAGGAGGCTGTTTCTGTTTTGTAGCAAGCATCATGCACTAGCTGGTCTCTGCTCTGTGGTGGCGAGCATGTTTTAATTGGTTTCTGTCAGATATTTTGGACATTCAGAAGATAATCTTTTACGCTTTTTTTGTCATTTAGTGGAGCTTCATTTAGGTATGTATGCTTTTTGATGGTTTATTTATTTTGTGCACTTTTAGATAGTTGCACATCAGTAATTAGCCAGGTGACTTCATTACACGATACATTACTTTGTTAATAATTAATTGACAGTCATTCTAATTCCCTCCAGTTTATGGTGGTTCATGTTTTGTAAAATGTGAGACATTGGAATTTCAAAACGTAATTTGGGGAGGACCTATGATATGCCGTGATCTATTCCTGCTCTTGATTGGAAGAGGCCTTAATCGTTCGCTGGTTGCCTCTGACTAATGCATAAGAATAAGGACACCGTTGACTTCTTGCTCTTACTGAAAGTATCGTGCAGGCTTTACCTTTGAGAAGTGAATAAACTGTCTACGTAGATGTTTTTTTTGTAATAGCAGATACATCTTTAGCAATTTAATTTATAGGTACCGTATGCGTGTACAGGATGAGTGTAATGGTGAAATTGTGACACGTCTGTTCTGTTGGTATTATCGAGCCTGGAGAGGTGTGGAGAACCTTTAAGGCTGGAAGGTATAATGGCAAAGCCATACGAACCTTAGCCGCTCTTCACTGGGCAGGCTGCAGCCAGAAATGTCAGCGGGAGGGAGCAGCACCAGTCTCACATACAAGAGCGAGCGCTAGAGAGCGAGAGGGAGGGGAAAGGCGGGAGAGAGAGAGTGATGAGTGAGCGATAGAGGGGAGACACCGGGATAGAGAGAATGGGAGAGTGAAGGGGGGTAGACAGAGAGAACAAGCCGGCGTAGAGTAGTGTGCTGCGAGGCAAATCTAACCACGTTGTTCTGTTGTTTTCCCCACCTGGGCTCCCCAGCTCCCTCCACGATCCGATGATTACAGGGCAGCTGAGCAAGCCGCTGCTCTCCCTGCGCAGCGAGATGAGCGTGGCGGAACTCCGGGCCGAGGACAAAGCGGCCACCCCAGATAGCGAGCTCAACGACGAGTCCCTGCTCCTGTCCTCCGAGGCCAGGGACAGAGAGGGCATTCCCAACAAGCTCTATGGTGAGTCCATGGACAGGACAGCTCTCGGTCTCTCCTCTCCCTTCGGGGACTGGTTGTGGCACGAGAGGCCAGGGAAAGGCTGTCTGAGACCAGGTGCTGCTGGAGCAGGTGCTAGAAGACTGTGATAGACCTAACTAAGTTGAGGTGCAGGGATTCGGGGAAGAGGTGGATGCAATAGGGTTGGTTGCCTGAGTTGTAGTATTGTAGAAGACAAGTTATTTAAGTGTGTTTTCAGGTGATGTGGTGTTTTACATTTTCATTATGTCGTCATGACTTTTTTTCACTGGAAATATAAGTATATATATATATACTTATATATATATATATATAATATATATAAATATAAGTATATATATATAAACGGTTTGGTATTTTGTTATGAGTCTTGTGCTCATTGATTAATTGATTTATCTTTAGAAGTTTATCTTGAGAAGTTTAGGTGTGGTAACATTTTCAAATAGAATGTTGTGAGAGTCCCCATCAGGTGATTATTCAAATATCACACTTGGAGTTGTTCAAATATCACACTTGGAGTTGCAATGTGCCTTTAGGCATAGGCATACACATTTAGGATTTAGTGTTTGTATAGTTTACATAGATTAGATTGGTAGGACAGACGAAAATATTTGTGACAAGTGACCCTTCCTTTCATAACTTTGAAAATAAGCATCTATGGCTGCGTTTACACAGGCAGCCCAATTCTTTCATTTTTCCACTAATTGGTCTTTTGACCAATCACATCAGATCTTTATACATCAGATCTTTCTCAGAGCTGATCTGACAGGTCAAAAGACCAATTAGTGAGAAAATAAATCAGAATTGGGCTGCCTGTGTAAACGCAGCCTATGCCTTGGAACGTGGCGTTTTATATTTTGTTGCTTGTGTGAAAGTGAAAGGTGTGAAAGTTGTGACAAAATATGCAAAATTAGAGAGAATGTTAGGCTATATTGTATCGGGGGGGGGGATGCCTATGAATTGAGCAAGTGGTGAGGATCTCTGGCTTTGGTTTTGGTTTGTGAAATGTGCTCGTGCTTGATTATCTCTGCAGTGGTGGATGATCGCAATGTATTCTTATGTAAGCAACTAACAATTGTTTTTGTTGTAGTCCAATGGCAAATAACGGTATGAAGATGAATTGATATTTATTAAAAGTATATACAGTAAACACATTTAAATCACTAAATATAACATTAGCAATTTAGACATTGAAATGATGGTCAAATTAATAATTGTTGGAAATGGCCTATAGTTCTTATAGGGAATTACATTTAAATACTACAATTAGAATATTAAGAGATACTAATTAGTAAGAAATGGATGTCATTTTAACAGATAGAAAATATGTATTTATCCATCTCTCTTATTCATTTCATGTTCAGGTTCAATTACAGTTGTGACCGAGGTAATTAATATGCTTTTAGTTAAACTAATTTACTTATCCAGGCAGTCTAATTTAATCCCAGGTCATAACAATGAATCAATAGGTCTAATGAGATTAAAACGTGTTTTATAATGAAACTATAAAGGTCATAACACTATGTCTAATATTGACTGCTGTAACATGTAGATTCAGCCTCAAAGTAAAGCTTGTACACAACCTCAATTATTTCAACTTGTTTGTTTGGATTTTCCTCAGATCCTTTTTGATGGAAGAATTGGCATTCAGTTTTTAGTCAATGCGGTCACAAAAATAATTCAAACACATTCAGTCACTCACTAATTCTTACTTACACCAAATGATCACTCAGTAAATGTTTGGTGCCATCAAATTTATGTGTAATAAAAAAAAAACATGTAGCGATTCCAACATTGATAATACGGATGGTAATACGGATCTAAGATATGCATTTCTGCTTTTCAAAAAGGCACCACATAGGCCTCCTTTTTTTCTTCTTCTACCAATTCTCTCAGGTGTTGCAATTAGAATGTTTTCATTAAATGACCTAATAGAACCGTGGAGAGGCTAAACTTGACTTTTTTGTTCTACTGTGCTGCAGGTGTGGGTGATGGGAGGGGCTATGATGTGGTCTATTTAAGACCACATTTTACTCTGTGCTTTCATCAAAGGCTATTTCATGGTACAGTACTTTTAGACTTAGTACACATCTGAACATGCTTTTAAGGTTATGAGTCAGTACTCAGCCGTTAAGGATGTAATACGTCTATTTCTGAAAATGCCCATGGACATCAGTGTAAAAGATTATTGACTAAAATTCCATGAACCCCCTTCAAATTACAGTAAATGTTTGCGTGTGCAGAGAGGCTTTTAGTGGTCTGAAGAGATATGCGAACTTGTGGAATTACAAGATAATGGGTTTAATATGTTTTCATGAAAGAAAACAAATTGAATTGTGTCTTACAGATAATATTGATACAAACTACTACAGTACTACTAATACGTGATTATATTGGTAGGAAAATACATACTCATATTAACGAACTACATTATAAACATAATAATGATAGTATTATAGTAATACAAAAAAAGACACATTGTTCTGTAACATAAACATCCTATGAAAAATTAGTACCAAAAGAACAAATACCAAGTTATGTACACACGGACTCTGACGAGAAGAATGCAGTCATCATATGGCATAATTGTAGATGATTCTATTTGGCCTTACAGTAATGTATGTGTAAGGTTTGATGTGGGTTTATAGGTGGCAACAGAGTGTAGGCTACCTCGAGCTCAGATTATACCAGAAAAACAGAAAAATATTGATGTATTATACTCACCATACATACACACAAAACATATTAAAAAACCATTTGGATGATGTCCCTCTGCATTTGGCCTGCACTTAGCTACAATACCGTAACTCCTTTTCTATTGAAACACTGTCAGCACAACAATACATACCATTTTTACATCTCATTTACTTTTACGTGTCATGATGTTTATTTTATTTGGCAATATTGTGACTTTCTCCCCCATACGTGTTAGTTAAGGGGAGGGGGGTGCGCTTCCTGAGAGAAAACATTGAGCACGTGTGTTTACAACCCACTACACAGATGTACTGCACTCAGTGCTAAGACTTGGAGGCATTACGATAATGCAAAAAAAGAGATGCTATCTTTTCTCATTTATGTGTGCTGCCTGCTGCCAAAAAAAACACAAATATATCACGTTAAGTTTCTAATAATCACTGTATAATCAGGGCTATAATCTCCTTTTGGATGAATTCTAATGATCAAGTGCAGGAAATCACTTACACTTGTTAGTACACATAACATCTGGAGTGACCCATTGCTGGTGACGTCCTCCAACACCATTGGTGCCCAAGAGGAGCAATGCTCTAACAGTCTACCTGTAACACCAATCATCAACAAGGCCGTGTTACATTGGACATAAAAAGACGAGAGAGGCGTTGGTTATTGCTAACTGAATAATCCATCAGACGGTAGCTGTCCCGTTATGATAAAGCACACAGTAGCCAGGTACTGTATGATGTGTGTTTTTGTGTGTCTGTACAGGTTGTGTGTTTTGGGACTAGACACGTGAGTGGTGCAAAGGGGATGACAAGTGTGTAGCCTGGCAGTGTTGTGTTCTGTTGTTGCCACAAAGCACCACTTGGCTGAACTTCTGAGAAGTATTTTGGAGGAAGGTTCTCCAAACAGCCTCACGTCCTGATCAGTGTACGGCTCCAGCTGTCATTCAAATGAATTTTTTAGGATATCCCAGGGCTAGGTTCTCCAAAACAGAGACTAGGGTAACAGGTAGTGCATTCATCTCAACACTGTTGCAATTCTCTGTAATAAGCATCAAGCCTTCTTTCACTTCACCTTCAGACTCCTGATAACAGCTGAAGCCCATTAGTCCATGTTTGTTTGTTCTCTATCTCCCTCTCTTTATTTCTGTATCTCTCTCTCTCACACACACACACACACACATTCAATTATAGACCATTTCTGCTGAACAGACTACAATGATAAAAAATATTTCCTAAATGAGAAATGACATCCTTCATAATGCAATGCACTTTTCTTAAACGGCCGTTGTTATTGTTATAATACTGTATTTAACATAAATTACAAAATGATAACAGAGTTATGTAAATGTTATAAATACAGTGGTGTGTTTTGGTAGAGGATGTCTTGATATGTGACTGGCCAGAGTTGGTGTCTCTTGTGGGGCTGATGGAGGAAGGCATGACTCTGCCCATAGGCTGTGCCTGGGGTGTGCCCTCAGAACCACTGCTCCTCCCGGGAGACTTGGCACAGCGTAGAGGCAGTCAGGACATGTGGTTGCCAGGCTACCCAGCCTCCTTGCTCCAGCCAAACGCTACAGTCAGGAGATGAGGGGGGAGGGAGGGAGAGAGGGAGAGAGGAGAGAGAGGGAGGGAGGGAGAGAGGAAGAGAGAGAGGGAGAGAGGGAGAGAGGAGAGAGGAGGGAGAGAGGGAGAGAGAGAGGGAGAGAGAGAGAGGGAAAGAGAGAGAGGTAGCTCAACTCCTCTCACGAAGCAGCACTGCTCCCCTAACTGCAGGCCACAGGGCAAAGTGGATGACAGGAGGATGGTTGCTGCTCACAAACAAGAAAAAGTGTAATGTTAAGCCACGGTTGTACTGTATCTTTGTGCACACGTTTGTTTATGCATGTTTAGCCTATGTTACAGGTATGTGAGGTATGGAGACTCCATGCTATCTTATCAGCCTCCTTTAGTCCCCTTTGCCGTAGACTACAGAGGCATGTACTCTAGGTTAAGGATGGATACGTATCTCTTTACGATGGCCGAAGCAAACTTTTATAAATGTGCAGGTTTTATTAAGGAGATTGATTATACTTTGAATTTCTTCATCAGAAAAAAAAATAATGAAGACTCCCAAGTTGTGGTTTAAATGTTTGATAATGTATGTGGATGTCCAATGCTCCAGCGTTTCCCTCTCCAAAGTATTGTTGTGTAGTTTTATGTGTCCAAGTAAAAAAAAAAGTGGGATGTTGAGAGAAATCTTGACTCTTAAGATTGTGTTACATTTTTGACCCCAGTTTATTAGCCAAGCTATGATTGTCCATGTGTCTCAGCACTATACTCAGGATTCCATTATGTACTGAATCATAGTAAGTTCAGCTACGTGAACAAACCCCTTCTGGATAATGGTCATTAAGCTACTAATATGAGTCATTTCAGATACTTTTGATTTGGTTAAGAAGTGCCAAGCCACAAACCTAACATATTAGTCAAAATCCACAACATTATTTGCTGTTGATGGACTTCCAAACTTTTTGTGACGCAACACTTCACAATGTTCGTTGATGATTTAACCCAGAACAGCACAATTTATAATTACTTGGTGGGTGGGGTCAATGTAGCCTACATGTGACGATTGTCCCCTGTCACCTAAGCTAAAGACAGGCCTTATGAATAACCAGACAGTGATTAAGTCAACCATTTACTGAGAAAAGCACATGTATTAATTGCAATCATGTGTGGATAGGCGATGTCCATTTGATTGTTGATCACCTGTAAAGAGGGTTATGGAGATTGGTTTCAGTGTGCAAAACCTTTCGTGGTGCGTTGCCCAACATTTCCCTTTCTATGCAGGCATGCAGCGATCAGATGGTACAACTAAAATGTGATCAACTATTAAAACATTAAGGTTGAGCTAAAATAATTTAATTAATTAATTTATTGAAGAGGTCCATTTCCGACGGTCAAATGTGGCGATTGAAGAGGGCGTAGAGTATTGAGAGTTACGGGGAATGCGGAAGTAGCATTTTACTGTGGGGACCTTCGAGTATGTGTATAATCTGAAGATATTTCCATTGTAATTCATGCTACTGAACGTTAATTGATCATGATGTGAAATGTAAGGTTCCCGTTGGCCAGATGCATGATGGATAGTGGTTAAGAACGTTGGCCAAGTAAACCGAAAGGTCGCTGGTTCAAGTCCCAGAGCCGGCAAGGTGGAGAAATCTGCCGTTCTGCCCTTGAGCAAAGCAGTCAACCCCCAACAACAACTGCTCCCCGGTGTCAATTACGTGGGGGTCGATTAAGGCAGTCCCCCCACACATCTCTGATTCAGACGGTTTGGGTTAAATGTGGAAGACACATTTTAGTTGGATGCATTCAGTTGCGCAACTGACTAGGTATCCTCCTTTCCCCTTATTTAGACTGATTTCTTTGTTTGTCTGACAGACAGGAACAGGTTGCCTGACAGACAGGAACAGATCAAAGGTCGTCATGCTGCCGGGTTAACAAGTGCATTTGAAGCCAGAGTTTTTCTTTTTAAGAGCTCTATTTAATTAGGTTTAGTTTGACCCTTTGGTTCATCATCCTGTTTCTTTGATTTTGTAGATATTGTACAGTTCGCCAGCTCTTTATCTCCACATGGACATAAAAAAATCTCCCGTGCAAGAAAAATCAGTTCTGCATTGTTGCGTCCTCATTGTTAAAATCATACCGCTGGGTCAACCTCACTGTACACAATGATAGAGGCGTTTGTCAAAACCTGCACAGTATGGTTTCACACCATGCTCTTGAAAATATCCATGCATGTCCTTGGAGACTGTATGGCTGAGAGCGCCTATATTCTCCTAGGTGGCTATGAGCTATAGTGGGTTGAGAGGCAACAGAGGGAAAAAAGCAGAAAGAGTATGAGAATGACATTCAGTGACTCTTTCTGACGGCGTCAACACAGTGAGCGAGTTCAGGTTCAGCCAGGTTATTTTGTGATGAACTGTTTTGTATAGAGTAGAGTGCTGCTTTTGGCTTTAATAGAATTTTTGACAGTTAAGTGGATAAGTACAAATTTCTGATTGCTGCTGCTGCAGCAAAAAAAGTTGATTGAAGTGAAGGTGTGCACGTTCTGGGTGTTCTCGGGTTCGGTTGAGTGCTCAGGAAGCACTGATAGACAATGTCATTGGGAGTAATGTTTGTCTACCACACACCCAGCCATGCTCCCTTCACTGGTGAAATGGTTTCACACGTTTTTTTTTAAAGCTCATTTCTCACGGCTGTGCAAATAGCCTTCCACTCCAGCTAGCAGAAGCCATGAGGCACCACAACATCCTGATGACATGTATTTATTGCCTAGGAAAAATGGACATTAGGTTGCGAAAGCTGTGGTTAGGAAGCCACGCTATTTTCCCCCCGTGGGGGCGAGATGGCGTGGCTGTGTACAGTTTCTGTCTTCCCCTCTCAAGCAAATCTCCCCCTTTCAAACACCAGCAGACAAGATAATAAGGCACTCGGAGCACAATTCGGGTATTATATTCCGCAACCAAAGGCTCATCTCTTGTCAGTTTGCATTTACTCTCCCAAGGATGTGACGCTTCTATCATCATGCTGTCAAATAGAGCCTGGCTGGAATGACAGGGCCACTCATTTCATACACTTACTGTTTACATGAAATGGCCTGCACTTATACCGATTCTGCCAAAATGGAGGAACATTTTCAGAAAGGTCACCTACAGACTAAAAAGAGGAGAGAAAAAGGAATCTTCTATTGATGTATGCGATTGAGGTCATTCCAAGAAAAGGTCTAGACAGACTACTGTATAATACCCTACATCTCTTAATTTGTTGTATTTCGTAAGAGCAGTTACTCATTCATCTTAATAAGAAAATATATTTATGTTATTTTGCACTCTGGCAGCTACTGTGCAGTACCTCACTGAAATAATTTAAATGATTTGGATTACCGAAGTGGTAGTTGATACGCCTGTATAAAAATATGGTTATCAACAGGAAGGAACTTTTATTTTATTAGGATCAGCATGTATATTGCATTTCATAACTCCACTCACTTATCTCCCACTTCCTCATCCCCTTGTCTCCTTCAACCTGCCTTTCACTCTTCTGCATAAACACAAAGACACACACTGCTGCAGGCAGCCCCCCGCACCTATTATTTTTGTGTAATCAGCTTAGTGAGCAGGGCGAGTGACTGGAGGGGGGGGGGGGGGGTTGGCTGCTTGCTAATGCAAAGAGGCCTGTAGTGTTCTGCTGTGCTGGGGTTAAGTAATGAAGTGGTAGAGACACAGTGTGTGAATGGGACCAGCTCAGTAAAGTTAAAGAGACTAGGATAAAGGAGAGGAAGAAAGGGAATAGGACTCTCTCTCTCTCTCTCTCTCTCTCTCTCTCTCTTTCTCTCCAGGAGGTTGATCTCATTAGGAGGATTTCAGCTGCATGCCCATAAAGCAGGTGTAATACATTCTCTAATGCGCCCGGAGTTCCCGTGGGCTATCTTCGCTATCTCTACCATCACAGATCAGATAGCATTGAGGAACAAGGAGGAAATAAGGAAGATGGAGATGGACATAGAGAGAAGGTCATCTGTTTTACACGTAAAAATCCCAGTCATGTAGATTGCATTCATAGTGACACTGAGCACTTCAAAGTGACTGACATTATGATCTGTTGACGATATTGTGCAGATATAGTAGAAATGAATTGTTAACCTTTGCGTTGCTGTACAAACGAATATTGTAAAACAAATTACATTGAGGGCACTTTGCCAGTGGTAAAGGAAATGTAATGAATACTATAATACACTTTATTCTGTTCTCACCATACTCTGGGGGAAATAATACTTTTCAAAGAAACATGTATTGCATAGTCTAGTTTCCATAAACAATATCAAAAAGCTCTTCATGTTGGACTAACAAAGAAACGTCACAGCTCCTTGGCGTTGACACGGTCGTTGATGTTTGGAAATAATTGAAGCAGGGAATGGAAATTACAATGTTGTCTTTGACTTGTGTGGTGTGAACCAGAGATCCATCCACGCCCATGTGTCCTTCACAAACCCTTTATTATTTATAGCGCTCGTTCTTTGAGCAATGACCAGTACTAATGCATAACCTTCTGTCCTTCTGGCTGATTCGCTTCCTTTGAAACCAAAGATTGAGGGAAGAGAAAAGGGTGTGTGGAGGAGGCGGGGGTGCAGGGGAGGGGGGTATAGGGCAGTCGAGATCCAGGCTATCGAGAAGTTATTATGTCCCCCCCCTTCATATCTGAGGATGTGAAATAACATTGTGATGCTTCTTTTCTTGGGAAATGGAGTTACGGGCTTCAAAGCAATAGTCGATCCCGTACGTTTCCCTCCCTCCACAGCGTGACGGCACTATGAGAATGTTGTGTACTGTGGAAATTCTGTTCGAGAGAATGGAGGGTCGGTTCTGCCCCTCCCTCACCATGTTTGTTGTTATGCCCATAGTATCTATATAGTTAAAACATTGCAGAACTTTGCATTTTCACCGTGTCACCCCCTGACTAATAGTGAGTTGTATAAATCCTTATTTGGAGGTTAGCACCCTGCTTCACATTGCTGGGGATTGAGGTGAGATAGACTCCTATGCAGACTGGAGCACTTTCTGTGATTCTGGGATGATAGATGCTGCACAGTAGCAGTGTAATCCATTATTATGATACCGTTATGAGAGTGGGCGATGTGGAGGCAGAGTATTGGGGGGAGGAACAGAAGCTCTGTGGGACAGGGGGCCGAAAGTGGGACAGCATTAGTGTAGGATAGCCTGAGGGCCCGAGGCTGATGTGTCAAGCGTGATATGTGGGTGTCTAGTCGCCCCCCGCACCGGCCCCTGTCCCCTTCCCCATCCCCGGCCCAGTCTCCACCCACAGACGCCACCGGCTGCCTCTTAATTGTTCTGCCACTGCTCTCGTTTGGCCAGATGCAATGCAGGTTGACAGGCGGCCGCTCTTTGGACGCGGTGAGTTCACCGTACATTCTACATTTTCTGCCTACAGTAACGTAAGGGTTGTGAGCAGTTCACATAGATATCACTGTTTCTTTCTTTGATACACTATATATACAAAAGTATGTGGACACCCATTCAAATTAGTGGATTCGGCTATTTCAGCCACACCCGTTGCTGACAGGGGTATAAAATAGAGCACACAGCCACGCAATCTCCATAGACAAACATTGGCCGTAGAATGGCCTTGCTGAAGAGCTCAGTGACTTTCAACGTGGCACCGTCATAGGGTACCACATTTCCAACAAGTCAGTTCGTCACATTTATGCCCTGCTAGAGCTGCCCCGGCAACTGTGCTTTTATTGTGAAGTGGAAACATCTAGGAGCAACAACGGCTCTGCTGCGGAGTGGTAGACCACACAAGCTCACAGAACGGGACCGCCGAGTACTGAAGCATGTAGCGCGAAAAAAAGAATCTACCCTCGGTTGCAACACTCACTACCGAGTTGCAAACTGGCTCTGGAAGCAATATCAGCACAATAACTGTTTGTCGGGAGCTTCATGAAATGGGTTTCCACAGCCGAGCAGCAGAGCATCTAAGATCAACATGCGCAATGCCAAGCGTCAGCTAGAGTAGTGTAAAGCTCACCACCATTGGACTCTGGAGCAGTGGAAACACGTTCTCTGGAGTGATGAATCACTGCCTGTAGAACCCTACCTGCCCCAATGCATAGTGCCAACTGTAAAGTTTGGTGGAGGAGGAATAATGGTCTGGGACTGTTCGGGCTAGGCCCCTTAGTTCCAGTGAAGGGAAATCTTAACGCTACAGCATACAATGACATTCTAGACCATTCTGTGCTTCCAAATTTGTGGCAACAGTTTGAGGAATGCCCTTTCCTATTTCAACATGACAATGCCCCCGTGCACAAAACGAGGTCCATACAGAAGTGGTTTGTCGAGATCGGTGTGGAAGAGAGCCCTGACCTCAACCCCTTCGAGCCAGGCCTAATCGCCCAACATCAGTGCCCAACTCCTTAAAACTCTTGTGGCTGAATGGAAGCAAGTTCCTGCAGCAATGTTCCAACATCTCGTAGAAAGCCTTCCCAGAAGAGTGGAGGCTGTTATACCAGCAAAGGGGGAGACCAACTCAATATTAATGCCCATGATTTTGGAATGAGATGTTCGACGAGCAGGTGTCCACTAGGGCTGTGGCGGTCACAACATTTCGTCAGACGGTGATTTTTTAGCAAATAACTGTCGGTCTCACGGTAATTGCCTGTTAATTAACATAAACACATTTAGCATCTCCTGACTTCCACACATAGTCTACAAGCCACTGATGCAGACCTTTGGAACATCTACATTTTAAAAAGTCTAAAAAAATATATAGCCTACACCTTCACCATGAATCCAATATTTATTTTAGACAGGTCTAAAGAAGCATGATATGAAGAAAATGTAGTGTGTTTCAGAAGAACAGAGTAGCAAACTCTATGTTGTCCTTATGTTAGGTCCTGATCTGGCTATTCCAAATGGCTGTGGGCTACACTAGTTAATTTAGCAGACAAGATTTGCTTAGAATTCCGTGGCATTATTTTATAGTATGAAGAATACAATTTAACAAAGCTGAATAAAATAGAAAGCCAATTTTCTCCAAACTGTTTGAAGGAATGCGGCTATTGTGTTCAGCGGTTACCAAATACATATTTATTCCTATATGCTTAATTTAGAGTTATTAATGTAACTGTAGTTCTTCGAAAAATGTTGGACAACATGATGCGACTATCACGTGATCAGCTCTTTCTCACAGGCTACAAGTGAAGGCAGACACATCGGGGATGTGCATATTGAAGATATTGAAAGAACTGTCCACATTTACTTTTCATCTGCTAACAGGATGATTAGACCTAACGAACAGCAAAAGCACTAGCCAATGTCATTCTACTATCCCCCATAGTACAAAAGTCGACCTATTCTATTCTGTGTAAAAAATAAATATTCCAAACATAGTCTGGGACAGTAGTGGGATGCGATAGATGCCAAATTAATACAACCACTAGCATCCATCAAAAAAATGTAAGCAATGTGGCTGATGCAACAGAGCAGAATGTTTAGCTTAAAATGTTGCTAAACTATGTAGCTATATCTTCACATTATAAGCGCAGCAATGTTCCATTAGCGGAAAACATGCATGTAATGCTTTTATTATAAAGGTGCATTTTTATGGTGAAAATTATCTTCCCCAAACTTGAAACTCACGCGCTGCTTATATATGCAAGTTATGCTCTACAGCCCTTGTAAAGCGCATTAATGGGTTTAATTTTAGGAATTTATTTTGCCACTTTAGTTGTGATACAAACCTTATCAAAACATATAGACCTATCGGCTAGGCTACATGAGGTGTGCCACTATGATTCGAAAAAGTCAACAACAACAAAAAGGCATTGTTTCTTATGCTGGGCATCAAGTGATAATATATCATTCACAAGTAATAGTTTAATATTATCACCCATCAGACTATTCTGATTTAATCTTGTCTTTACATATACTAAGTAATATATGTGTGATATTTGTTTTGATTTATAATGGACCATTATCATGCACCTGTATTGAAAGAGGGGCAGCGAGAAATAATACATGTCATCTATGCACTTAAATAGTGAATGGAGGACGCTTTTTTCCCGTGGTTCATTTTCATGCCAGCCAGGTAGGCAATACTCCTGTTTTAAATATAAGCATATTATAAAATATTAGGAAAAATATTAGGAAAGTTGAGAAATAAATATAGTAGACCTAGTCTATAGAAAACTGATGGGATCCTCCTCTTTATAGTAAAGGCCATCACTCTGTTTTCTCACGCAATTGCATAGCCTATAGAAATTTTGCGCAACATGAGCTCATGGGCTCTCATGAAGTGTTTGATTAGATTTTCGATAACATTTGCATTGATGTGAGAATGATTAGAGGCAATAGAGTGCTGAGTACCAGGCAGTTAGCAAGTTTGGCAGGCTCATAATGACCATCAGCAGCATCAGAGCTTGGAGAAGCCTAATCACATGTGACTAAATGGTCATGTGGAATCTGACTACCTTTATGACTCGTGACCACCGGTGTGGCGGTAATACGGTCACCGCAACAGCCCTAGTGTCCACATCGTTTTGGTCATGTTGAGTACTTTTGAAATGATTTGCATATAATGATGAATCACTTATTTGCTCATTTGAACATGAAGCCGTATTACTCCACAAATGACTTTGTTTGTGACAGGAAAACATGTTGGATAGAGATCCAGACAGAGAGCCGTGGTTAAAGAGAAACCCTCTTGCGTGACGATGAAGGGGGCACTAGATCAGGCTGAATCCTATTTACCACAAATATAATTTAAGTAATTTCAGAAGAGGCTCCCATCAATAGGAAGGGAGGCACCTCAGCATTCCCCAGCTCTCCTAACAGGCTTACAGCTCTCTCAGGCAGGCCCTGATTTCACCGTCCATGCTGCACTGATGACCATAAAAGGATGAGGAATAATTTGGGATTGTTATTGGTCTCTTTCAACCCTGAGGTAATCAGGTTGACATTGCTTGGGGAATGAGGAGAATGGACCGCAACAGATGTACTCATGTGCAAAGTGTTCCGCTCCCCTGAGAGTTGCCTGCACAAATGCTCTCTCTCTCCAACTCTCCCCTTCTTCCTCCTCTCCACCCCGTCTCTCTCACTCTTCATCACACCCTCTCCTTCTTGACCTTTGAGATGAGCATTACCCCTTCCCTCCAATTGACCTCATCCTGTCCCACTTGTGCTCTCCAGTCTGCTTGGCTCCTGGTCCACTTCAATGCAGAAGGAGAGGCAGGTAAGAGCAGGCCAAGAGCACTTCCTGTTGGAGGAAGACCCATGGCCATGTAAGAGAGGATAACTATGGGAGGATGCTACTTCCCTGTTATCAGTTGCATTTACATATACTGACGATGACCAATAACTACACTGAGCAGCAGCAGGGGGGGTCTACACTTCAAAAACATCGTTTTTACCCTGTAATCATTTCTTAATGGTAAGACAGTCTTTAGTCAGTCTCTATACCCCCTCTATCCCATGTTCTCTGGTGGTCCTGTAATTACTGTCGCCAGAAGTGGCTGAAGAACTGCTGAGGTGAAAAATCCAATCCACACTGCCATGTGCTTTGCTTTGCTTCCCGTGTAATACCTTGACTCCATAATTCCACTTATTGGTGGAATAATGAATGAATTTGATATTTTTGCCTGTAGGGTCTGGAGCTCCTTGCTGCTCCAGCAGAAATCAACCGTTAATATAAGGGGCCCAGAGAGACTGGCTCGGCCCCTGACCGCCAAGCCCCTGCGCTGGGCCCTTAATTAAGGAAATGACAGCTCTCCAGGCTCGAGTGTACGATAATGCAGCTAATGGTATTACAGGCAGCCACTCAACAGTCAATGTCTGGGGCGTTCCGACTCCAAAAACCGCTATTGACGTATAACCAGCCAGCCTCTCCTCTGAGGGTCTCTAAACAGAGTATTACTTTCCTGCTCCTCCTCGGGGAACCATCTAATAAAGAGGACCCAGAGGTTATTGGCAGAACCTTATCCTCTGGGTTATTGTTGAGGGCTTTGGTGTGCTCAATGAAAGGCAGAACAATGCTACAGACGTATTTGATCACCCTTTTTGCAGGACAACGCTCCTGCAACGCAGGAAATGTCAGACATGTAGTGTATTTGAGGTTTAAAAAGGCTTGGGAAGTTTGGAACGTAGGCCAATGGTGCGTGTGTTAACCTAGTTTGAGAAAAGCTAAGGGATTGGTCGAACGATGGCTGAGTTATTGACAAATCCAACATCTAATCGTATGTGTCCATTTAAACCACTGTAAATCCAGGGCACTATACAGTACTGTCACTTCTCTTATTTTCAGATATAATGCAGTATGACTTACTGGGGAATAGGAAACTCTCTCTCTCTCCTCCTCTCCCTCTTTCGCTCCCGCGTGTAGTAAACTTGTGTTTGTGCCAATACCATAAAAGCTATGCCGTGTCAGGCATTTCAGAAGCATTAGTGGAATCAATGGCCAAACAATCCAACACAATTGGTCTGGTATTGATAGAATTAAACCTTGTGTATGATGTGACTTGTCATTTATTTCGCCCAGTATGATGCCCTGACCCCCATCATCAGTGAATCTCTATTGATTCCTGCAGCCTGGGCTTTCACTCTCATTTGTTTAGCACTCAACAATAAGCAACAAAAACACATATTTCCATGGCAAATAGAAACTGTATGATAAGAATGCACAAATGTGTTTTCTTTTGAATGTCGATATTGTGTTGATATTTAATAGTAGAAAAAAGCGTGAATAATAAATATGGAGGGGGAATAAACCGTTTTGAGACACGTTTAGTCATTGTTGTTGTTAATATATTAAATGCACGTTGTCATTTATTAGGATGACTCATGTACTGGAGGCAGCTCTGCAGGGTAGCCACTAGATGGCACAGCAACAAAGTCATAAAATCGGATTTTAAACCTAACCCTAACCTTAACCCTAACCTTAACCAAAGTGCTAACCTTAAGACCAAAGGCACAGTTTGTATAGCCAAGTTTGACTTTGCCGCTGGCCCATCTAGAACTCACTCAGCTCTGCCTCCAGGACAAGATTCATCCCAATAAACGTCAACCTGCATATTACATCTCAATGAGAACCGCTACATAACGAAACAACATGCCATTAGCCCAGCGTTTTGAAAAGAGCCATTACTAAAAAAAAGGGGTGTTGCGGAGTTTATGGGCTGGTTGATTTTGAAAAGCCTGAATCGTTACCGCTGCGCTCTCTCCAATATTTGACAGCTTATAATGCATCGCCACTAAAATAGCTTTGAGTGTTAACGCTTCTTTTATGGACATAAATGGATTCATAAATGCAGTGGGGTGAAAGCTAACTCAGACACAAAGCCTTCAATAACACCCATGTCATTCACATGGTCAATGGATGAAGCAGTTGTTGCATTAGAGTAGATGGCGAACTGATTGCTTTATGAAATGCGGACTAATTGTTTTGTGTGGTGTTGTGCTTGGGGCAGCACTCTGTATTGAGACGAGCCGCGGATGACGTCAATTAAATGCAGCTCTTTGCACCCCATATACAAACCCTCTGCCCTTTTCGGGCATTGAACGTGGCCCTCCAGTCGCCACTTAGGTGATCAATGCAAGATCATTTATTTAGTGTCAGATATTGGGGATATTTCCACACCATGAGCCACCGATCACTGATATCGGAATCATTATTGTTGTAGTGTAGAAGAGATGACTGTGGTTAGGATATATGGGAGATAGTTTGGGGTTGTTCGGTGGTGTTAAATCAGCACAAATAACAGTTGAGAAATGGTATTTTATAATAACAAGCATTAAGCTCTTATTAAGTTCAATGCGATGTCTATGTGCTGCAGTGCTGGGAAAAGTGTACCAAAGAGAGTTTACCAATTCAAAATGACATGTGAACACATTGAACACGCTTTCTGGATTTTTGTGCACAAAATAGTGGAGGAATTACTTCAGTCTTAAGTATAAAATTGTATTAACGTGTAAGTAGAAACTATGTATAAAACATTATTTCAGCAAACATTTTATCATTCCAAGCGTCGTTATAGCTGTTGTCAGTCCAGTGTTACTGTCCAAAAGGGAATCCACTTGAAGAAACCTTCACAATATATAAACTGGTTAAAATAACAAAGAACCTAGTAATAAAAGATTATTGAAGATGGACTCCCAAGATATTTCCTCCTGTCAGCGTTTTAATTTTGTTAAAGAAATCACGACCAACACCTCGGGGAAAAGATGTGCATGTGCATTTATTTATTATCGATTCCTTTCCCAGTGCTAAACGTGTTTACGTCATAGATATTTGCAGGCGGATCACGCTTTCTCTTAAACATCCCGCTAAATTATTGCGAGATGACGCAACGAAAGGCATACAGCAGTTATTTAATCAGCCGTAGCCCTCTGCTCCTGCTTATCAAATGGAATATATTATTCACTACACAACCTATGTTCATGACTTATTGATGGTATTGCCATGCTGTAAACTTTCATTCGCTCATCAATAATAGAGCAGAGTGATCCCTCTGATTAGGGCTGGATGCCACAGTCAAGCCGCTGTTTATTTCATCTCTGACATTGAGATGGAATGGATATATGCTAATGAGATGAACTGCAGCCAGTGCTCAATGTTCAATCCCACTGTCGTGCTTGTCGTTCTTTGATATGACATTTGATGATACGCATGCTTGTAGCTGTCCAAGTTGATCGGAAACCAGTGGGGTTATGGAGTAATTGCCCTAATATATTCACAAATGTGAACGAGATCCTCAATTGACTTGTGAATTTCCGGTTGTCATTACATGAAGAAACTTGTCTTCAAAGACATTAGATCAAGTCAGGGGAAATTGTTGAATTGATGTCATATATCATATCAGTGAGAAACTCTAAACTAAGCTCATCATCATCCATTAACCTCTTTTGAATGTTTGCCCTGGTGTTAGGATGAGACTAGGTTTCTGCTGTCCAAATCCAAAGCCTGTCTTCAAAGTGGTATTTCATCTCTTGAATAATTAAAGGCTTTGGGTTGGGCTATGTTTGACCCATAATGGGTAAAATTGGTAAGAAACTGCACTGTCTAATGTTAAGTGACTGCAGGGTTGACAAGCTTGGGTTTATGTGGACCAATATCAAGACGCCAGAGGTAGAAACCAGCTCAAAATGCGGGCTTGTCCCCCAGGGCAATTAAATCAAGCATCAAATGCTTAAGGTTCATTTGATGGGTCATACAATTCACCAATTATTTGGAGTTTATGTAAAGATGAGATGATTTTGGATGGCAGAGTGGAGTTTCGGACGTAATGCGCAAATTTGTACCGTCCCAGTCCCACACAACCAAACAGCAACCACATCTTGACAGCAAAGCCTTAAGTAATACAAAGGTCAAACTTTGACGCAGTGATTGTTTTAGATATATTTTTCGACTTGTAACTTGCTCAAATTCTAAAGGGATACACAAGTGCATTCATGTTCTTTCGCTTTCTCTAGAACTCTCCCACTCGCTTTCTTACTTTCCTTGACTTCTTTTACCAACTTGAATTCAAGTTTTTGTGGAAAGTGAGTTTTAATCTGTTGTACAATTACATTGTAAGGGCTGTATAGTAGCCTGCCATTGATGTATGGCTGCATTTAGAGAAAATATCAATATGCCGAGACCTCTGTATTGATGACTTCTTTTGACTTGTGATCAATGTTCTTGACTTTTGGCAAAGATGGACGTTATACAAGTTAGCCCATATGGTATAAAAGCAAATAGTTTATCACTGAACTATCTGAAGGAATACACTTTTAATGAATAGTTTCATGGTTTATCGACAGTATAAAAGTTACAACAGCTAGGCAGAAGGGACCTATAAAAACTGTACTATAGTGGCAAGGGAATTTTCTATCAAAACACGTCATCACACATGATGACTGAGGTCTGAGATGCGCGTGAGCTGTTGAGAGATGCTGAGAGCGAGAGTCCATGTTTTAACAGTCTGTGCCTGTGTCACAAATGGTGCCCTATGGGCCCTGGTCAAAAAAGTAGTGTCCTACATAGGGAATTAGGGTGCCATTTGGGACACACACCTGTGTCTCACCGCCCACCCACCCTGAGTGGTTTTTGTTTTCTCTCCGGCCGTCACATCACACAGCAGGCCAGGCTTATTATCATGTCCCTGTCGGATGTGCTCCTCCTTACTCCGCCGTGGCCTCATACTGTAGGAAACAGGTCTAATTGTGTCTCATAGCCACAGGCTGTCTTCTGGTAGAAGGGGGGAGGGGGGTTAGATGGGTGATGATACTCAACAATGTAAATGTGGGAATAATGCAGGGCAGGGCCCCACAGTTTATGTGGCCCTCCATCTCTCATCCCTCAGCTGTAATCGAGGCCGTCGGGTGCGGCTGCCTGGTAAGCATCATCCTCACGTCAATGAGACTCTCAACTGGTGGGTCGTTTATTCAGCTCTGATTGTGAACGGTGCCGCAGCGGTTATTGATATAGCACTTTAACACAAAATCCCCTCCCCGCCGTACTCAGGGCTGTGTGATCACAGCTGGCTATGTCTGCGCGTGCATGTTTTTTTGTGCCTGATTGTTTCAATGTTATAGTGGATTAACATCTCTCTCTCCCCCTCTTATCTTTCTCTACCACAGGAGCCCGTGATGGCTCTGTCCAGTCTGATACCAGCAGCAGCCCGTCAGAACAGAGTCAGCTGGGACAGTGTCACCCAGCCTACCCGGTGGGTCCACAGGTGGGTGTCTCTCCATGTCTCCTATTGACCTGCAGTGGTGGAAAATTGTCATAGTAAAGACACTTTAATAGAAAATGACTCAAGTGAAACAGAAAGTCACCCGGTAAAATACTCCTTGAGTAAAAGTCTAAAAGTATTTGGTTTTAAATATACTTCAGTATCAAAAGTAAATGTAATTGCTAAATTGTACTTAAGTATCAAACGTTCAGTACGAATAATCAAAAATTCCTTATATTAAGGGGCACACTCCAGGGGCACACTCCAACACTCAGACATAATTTACAAACAAAGCATTTGTGTTTAGTGAGTCTGACAGATCAGAATCAGTGGAGATGACCGGGGATGTTATCTTGATAAGTGTGTGAATTGGACCATTTTCTGTCCTGCTAAGCAGTACTTTTGGGTGTCAGGGAAAATGTATGGAGTAAAAAGTACATTATTTTCTTTAGGAACGTAGTGAAGTAAAAGTAAAAGTTGTCAAATATAAATAGTCAAGTAAAATGTACAGATACCCCCAAAAACTACTCAAGTAGTATTTAAGTACTTTACACCACTGGCTGCACCTAAACACATAATCCCACCAGATACAGCAGAACATGAATGTGATCTCCAAATTATATCAAATCCTCCCCAAAGATAATCAGTTGAGATGTATTTATGAGAATATACTATAAAGCAGTTTTTTGGTGATCACTTTGTCATCAGCATAGAATATATAGAGAGTTGTTTACATTTCCTCTGTCCCTCCCCTTCAAGGCCAACAAAACGCACTCCAACCCCAGGCAGCCCTACTAAACAGCTCAGTAGGACAGCCAGCGTACGTGATTGGTTTTACTGGGCTGGTGGCTCTGCCCTGTTTAATGAACATTTATCTCATTAGTGCTGTCTCACTGTCACCTCCCTAAACACAGTAGTGTGAACAGCCAGACAGGCAACCAAGCAGGCACAGAGCTTCCCTCCCTCCCTTCCCTTAATGAGCCCACTCTCCCGGGCACTCAGGGGTTTGCATCCCAAATGACACCCTATTCCCTTTATAGTGCACTACTTTTGACCTGAGTTCCATGGGCCCTGGTTAAAAGTAGTGCTCTAGGGAGTAAGGAATAGGGTGCCATTTGGGACACGGAACTCAGTGTTACTCAATTAAGGGATCCGCTACTGAATCAATCCTCATCAGGGTAAACAAAGGAGGATATGTGAGGGGAAGAGAGACTAACTCACTGAGTTCCCTGCTGAATTATCTCACTCAGCTCAGCAGAATGAGCAGCCGACAACCAAACGGATTAAAACCACACTGTTGATGAGAGATATGATAGCTGTTTAATACACGGATGCTAAACAAGGGTATTAGACCAAATAGAAATGCTTTAGTGCAACTGGTTGTGCCAGAGCCTACTGTATGAGCTACAAGAGATTGTTCCCCCAACAGTCTCAGTCTAATATATTAATGCTGTCAGTACAGTCTCAGTGAATCTAACACTTTTCAGAAACAAAGGCGCTGCGCATGCCATAACCAATTCTCCTGTTTCGGGATCAATATGTTTTGATAGATCCTCTCTCCAGAGCCGGATATTGTGCGAACAGCCATTATCCGAGGGTAGTTTACCCAACATGAATGTGCCTTCCTCCCCCCGACAAAAGTCGTCTATCTCTGTGATTACGGGCAATTTCTCAGTGCCTGCCTGGGCTGCAGATGGAAGGGCCTGCTGGCCCCTAATGGGCAGAGAGGCAGGGTACCTCATCTAGGTCTAAAGCCCCGTCCAGCCCCACCCAGACCCCATTCAGAGCCCAACTCGACCCAGACACATGCAGAGAGGCAGGGTACCTCATCTAGGTCTAAAGCCCCATCCAGCCCCACCCAGACCCCATTCCAGACCCCATCCAGAGCCCAACTCGACCCAGAACACATGCAGAGAGGCAGAGTACCTTATCCAGGTCTGGATTCCCACCCAGACCCCATCCAGAGCCAAACTCCAACCCAGAACACTTGCCTGCTCCCTTGGAGCCCCACTCCTCCACACTCAACTGTCAGCCATGCCAAAGCCAGTACCACACCATCCCCACTAGACCTGTGTTGGAAAGACAGGCAAGACAAACAAAGAACGGGAAATAATGCCAAACTATTCACACAGACACCCAAAGGAAGCAGAATGGGTTGTTTACTATAATGCTCTGGTATTTTAAAAGACAATATAGTTTTTATGATCTGGAATGTGGTGGCGGCCCGAGGCAAGTTTTTCATCATTTAACATTACATTTAAGTCATTTAGCAGACGCTCTTATCTAGAGCGACTTACAAATTGGTGCTTTCACCTTATGACATCCAGACATTTCAGATGTAATGTTCAGTTAAATTAGTACTCACACTTTGCATGTTTTACAGAAGCAAGTTAGGTAGACAATCCATTTCTAAACTGCCCCCCCTCCCTTCTCTTCACAAAAGCCATGAGCCGCCCAGCAACAAACACAGCCCAAAGACAAATAGCAAGGGTTCTTATTTACTTGAAGTGCTCTGAAGCTGGCAGACACGTGCTTGTAATAATAAATCAGCAGTACATTTGATGTATGTAGAATTGTTTTTTTAATACCATTCCCTTCCATGTAGCTCTGTCTTCAGTGTCAGGCGAAAGGATCTCATTTAATTTGAAGTTGAAATGAATGTTCAAAGATGTCTATGATTATCTGCCACTACAATTCAACATGAAATGTACTTTTTAAAAAACCCAGATTAAACATATGTTACTTGCACTGACAAAATCCCCCCCCCCCCCTTTGTTATTGTCCTTTGATGGTTCGTCTTTGCTCACTCAAATGACTAATTCCTTATTTATAGCTAATGACAAACGTCATTTGGAATACGTTCAAAGTCAACCAGTGGCACTCCTTTGTGTTATGGTTTTCTATAGTACTTGAAAGCAAATTAAATGGTTCTGAATGTTTTTTAAACCTAATGAGTATGGACTATTTAAGCAACAGGGCACGAGGGGGTGTGGTATATGTCCAATATACCACGGCTAAAGGCTGTTCTTAGGCACGACGCAACGCGAAGTGCCTGGATACAGCCCTTAGCCGTGGTACAGTATATTGGCCATATACCACAAACGTCCGAGGAGCCTTATTGCTATTGACCAATGTAATTAGAGCAGTGAAAATAAATGTTTTGTCATACCCCGGTATACGGTCTGATATACTATGGCTGTCAGCCCATCAGCATTCAGGGCTCGAACCACCCGGTTTATAAAAAAAAAAAAAAATAATCATTGTTATTTAATCAGTTTTGTTTACAGGATACAGTTGCTAGTTGCTAGCATGTCATTGACTATTAAAGCTTCGTCCCTGGTCACCTTTTGATCAAAGGTGTAGGTGAAACAAATGCATGAGGAAATTAGAAACATATGGGGGTTTTCTCTTGCCCTGTTTTCTGTTTACATTTAAGTCATTTAGCAGACGCTCTTATCCAGAGCGACTTACAAATTGGTGCTTTCACCTTATGACATCCAGTGGAACAGCCACTTTACAATAGTGCATCTAGGTCTTTTAAGGGGGGTGAGAAGGATTACTTTATCCTATCCTAGGTATTCCTTAAAGAGGTGGGGTTTCAGGTGTCAAATGTTTAAATGCTAGTGTTTCACCTTCCAATCTCTCCCAGCCTCTTGGCGTTAAACCCGTGTAACATCACATTCCTTAAACTGTGATTATGTCAGAACTGGTGCTTGCTTTCCTTAGCGCGCCGGGTTATCTTAGTGACACCGCTGTCACCCAGCAGCACCAAGCCTGGAAGTACGGTGGCATGTTGGCACCAGTCGGCCCCTCCGCTCCCTCGCCACAGACGCCCCGTTCAAAATAGAAGCAGATAGCTGCCTAGTACTGTTAAAGCTTTGTGGGCTCAGGTCAGTGCAGAGGAGTCATGCAGAGCAGGAGCAGCACCGAGGTCGCAGGGCAGGCAGGTATACTACAGGCGTACAGGAGCTGAGACGTTTCAAGGGATGTTTTTCAAGCTGGGCTTGGACACAAAGACACCATGCATTCTTTCTGTCTAGAGGCACATCCCAGCAGGTCATTTAGGAATGTCGCTTTACGCCATGCAAAAGGCTTGTTTCCTCTGATGACTTTATGAGAAGTCCGCATCTGGCAGACTGAAGAAAATCTTCGATGATATCAAGTTGAATACATATCTGGATGTCACAGCTCTGTATTCCGATGGTGCTACAACCTTTCCACATCTTGTGTAAAGAACATGAATTAAACTCGGGGTCAAAGCACTCTGGCAATAGAAATGTTGCCTGTATATTTGCAAACCCACTCCCTGTGAAGGTACATTTGAACTGCTCCTCTACTCTGCCAAATATCTCCTGGCAATACTCCAGATAACATATCTTAGCGTCTGTGTCTGTGACTGCACAGATTCTACTCTGACTAATATTAGTGAATGCTTACACGAAGTCAGTGATGTACTGTATCTCCTATCAAAGGAGGAAAGTGCTGATATTGGCGGAATGACTGATTCTAGGGTACCAGAGGTCAAATCAAATGTTATTTGTCATATGCACCGACAACAACAGGTGTTGTAGTACGCCAGGATCCATGTGCGGAGGGAGGTGTTTAGTCACAGGGTCCTTATCTCAGCGGTGAGCTTTGAGGGCACTATGGTGTTGAATGCTGAGCTGAGCTGTGGTCAGATCTGCTCAATGGAGGTTGAGGGAGAGCTTTGTACACATCTCTGTGTGTGGAGTAAAGGTGGTCTAGAGTTTTTTTTTGTAACATGCTGGTAGAAATGAGTTAAAACCGATTGAAGTTTCCCTGCATTAAAGTCCCTGGCCACTAGGAATGCCGCCCCTGGAGGAGCATGTATACAGCTCGTTGAATACGGTCTCAGTGCCAGCATCAGTTTCGGGTGGTAAATGGACAGCTACGAAAAATATAGATGAAAACTCTCTTGGTAAATAGTGTGGTCTTCAGCGTATCATGACATACTCTACCTCGGGCGAGCAAAACCTGTGTGTTCATTGTAATGAAATGTAAACCATTCTGCATCCATCTGAGAGGGAAATGCACTGCTCTCCTTCAAAGGTTGGAGTTGTATTCCTTTTTCCACACGACAATAAGCAGCACTGCGTTTCGGCTGTCACTTTCTGGCTGTGGCATGTTTCAAAGCAGATGTCATCAACAAAAACAAACGGCATTCGTCAGAGCAGCACATTGATTAAAGCACTTCAGTCACTTGAGTGAAATGAGCGCGTGGCACGCGTGACTACCTTGTTAACCCATTCATTCCCTCCCAGATGAATTTGATGCGAATATCATAAATGCATCTTTATGGATGAAATGGAATGTGTAAATGTGACCTCTCGCTACTATGCACACTAACACATTCATCACCTTCACTATGCCTTTTACTAATGTCAATACATTTTTGTAACCCAGTGTCTTTCTATTCAGTCTCTGCTGGTGGCTCAGCAACTAGCCCAGCAGCTGGCCGGGGGGTCTCCAGGCCTGAACCAGCCCATCCTCATCCCCTTCAATACAGGAGGCCACCTGGGAGGCCAGCAGGGGCTGGTGCTCTCGCTGCCCACGGCCAACATCCAGGGCCTGATGGCTGCAGCAGCCGCACAGGGCATCATGACCCTTCCCCTACAGAACCTGCAAGGTAAGAGGGCTGCTCCACCAGATAACCTATAGAGGACAGGACGGGAGGCTCAATTTACAGTCGTTTTTGACAGTAATGCGTATAAATGCATGCATTTTAACGTAATAACAGCAGTGATCTTATGTTACGACATTCACCAAAAGCATTTAGTCCTCACACACTGTATGTACCAGTATCTACAGTTTATGCTACACAGGTTATGTGTTATGATTCACCTGTATAAAAAAAATGTCAATCTAAAAATCCCAGAGGGGATTAAAAAAGAGTTTGGGGGGGGTTATGTTCCAAAAAGCATCTCATCTTCAACTTTCCTGGAGAAAGAGCCATATTAATTACAGGTCAGCGTTTTGCCGCGCGGCGCAAAAGCACTTTGTGCCTGTTTTCTCTGCGTAAGAGTGCACTGTACTCTCTTTTCATCCTCATCCGTCCGTCCACGTGGCTGTACTTATCCTCGCCTTTTAAACTTTAATGCCCAAGTGTTCTCTTTTGATCATAGTTGTAAATGGTTTTCATTTTAATGTTTAAAACATTGTCTCTTTTATACCATTAGATTGAGGGATGGCTGGGGAAACCTTCAGTCATGAATGTTGGATGAGAGGGGCCTGGAGTCGCTAATGTAAAAGATGCCAGGCTGCATGTAAAGCAGTGTGTTTTTGGGTGGAGATTACAATAATGCCAGTGCAGCACAAAGTGCATAGAGAGGAGCCCCCCCCCCCACCTCCTCTTCATGTGATGAAATGGATGGACAGATGGAATGAGTGAGGAAATGGGAAGGAAGTTAGAAGCCCCTAATGGACACAAACATGCATAAATAACAACGTGCATCATCGCTATGGGGTGAGCTTTTAATAAACCCCACATCTATCTAGCTATTGAAGCCCCTCCAATGTATCCCCGAGCAATGGAGGATAATGGGACCAGAAGGTCTGTCTGTCTCACACTTCAACAACTTCTCATATTGTATGTGGGACAAGCCAGAGGCTGTGATAACCGACTGACAAAACACATTGTCATAATGTTGAAAGAACATAACCAACACCTCTCAGTCATCTTTTTTAACAGGCGGTTCGGTCCGCAATCCCTTGCTGCAGTTCACCGTTCGTTGGGTACAAAGCTAAGGAAAGAAATGCCTCCTCTGCGGTTTCTTTTTAAGCGCACAGACGCATTCACACGTTCCCCTGCCATCCTATCTGAGAGGGACGCATCGAAGGGACCTCCGTGGAGAGAAAGTGACACAAGTCAGGAGTGAAGCTAAATGTCTTGACTGTGTCCAGGGCCCTCTGGCCACACGGCGCCCCTCCACTCTCCCCTGTCGGAGCTCATCAGGGCCCTGCTGACTATGAGGCCTGCTGGCACAGCACCTCTGTCAGGCAGCCCCGGCCTGCCCCCTTGCCCCTGCCCTCGCCCCCCCCACTCACCCCAGTCCCCCCCAGCCCTGATTAATCACACGTTTACTGTTGTCAGTGTCCCTACTCCCTGCTGTCGCCTGCAGTGCCCAGAGCTAGCAGCCAGCTCATTTCACGACCTCGGGAACAAGTGTGTTTACAGCCCTGCTACACCGCGCCGTGACACGCTGCTACGCTGGTTAATTAGCGTCACAACAGACGCAGACAACTATTAGCCTACAGTAATGAGACTGCAGGAGGATCTCTAACTCTATTTAAATCTAATGACCCGGCTAATGATCAGCAAATATGTCGGGGGGGGGGGGGGGGATTCCTCACAGTACATAGCACAGTTTAGTAGCTACTATAGCCAGGATGGATTCCACTTTTTCTACGCTTTAACAAATGCCCAAATGTGATGCTAAAAAGTATACCTTTTCTGTCAGCGCTCACCGGCTTTTTAATCCGTATTGTTCACCCCATCAGCTTTTTTAAGGTGCTAAACATTCTTACAACTGAGATAAGCAGAGAAATGTGATAGCCAAGCGATTCCCGTTAAGCATCTTTGATCACTTATCTCTCGTTAAACACTCTTGGCATTTTGCCTCGTCTAAGATCCTTCTTTAAAATGAATAAAGAGAGAGCAAGAGAGAGAGAGAGAGAGAGAGAGCAGGAGAGAGAGAGAGAGAGAGAGAGAGAGGGAGGGAGGGAAGAGAGGAGTGTGCAGGCTGGAGAGTTGTGAGACGGAGTGATGAATAACCGTCATTGTAATGAGGTTGTGCAGTAAAGTTGGAGCTTCTGCTTAAATAAAACGGAGCAGCAGCAGCATCTTGTCGCGGACACGGTAAACACAGCAGCACCCAGTGTAACTTGTTATTTGTCAGAATGATTTATGCCAGGAAACATTCTGTACAAACAAATTCCCATTGAAACTAGACAAGGGAGAAAGGTATCTTGTGTAACAGAGTTTACACTGCTGTACCTGCAACTAGTTTAGGGTTATGCTGTTTGTCCAATTATGTGATGATTCATATTGATGAACTGTAATTAACATAATTTGACGTAATTATTACTATATTACTGTTGTATGTTGTATAATTAGATATGTGAATGAAACAAAACACACTTGCACAACAAGTAGCTAACTAGATATAGCGTTCTTGGAAATATAGATTACTCACATAAATACCCTGCACTCTTAGACAAAAAGGTGCTATCTAGAACCTAAAAGGATTCTTCAGCTGTCCCCATATTTGTATTACCTTTATTTAACTAGGCAAGTCAGTTATGAACAAATTCTTGTTTTCAATGTCGGCCTAGGAACAGTGGGTTAACTGCCTGTTCAGGGGCAGAATGACAGATTTATACCTTGGGGGTTTGAACTTGCAACCTTCCGGTTACTAGTCCAACGCTCTAACCACTAGGCTACCCTGCCGCCCCTCCACTCTAACCACTAGGCTACCCTGCCACCCCTCCACTCTAACCACTAGGCTACCCTGCCGCCCCTCCACTCTAACCACTAGGCTACCCTGCCGCCCCTCCACTCTAACACCTAGCCTACCCTGCCTCCCCTCCACTCTAACCACTAGGCTACCCTGCCGCCCCGCCCCTCCACTCTAACCACTAGGCTACCCTGCCGCCCCTCCACTCTAACCACTAGGCTACCCTGCCACCCCTCCACTCTAACCACTAGGCTACCCTGCCACCCCTCCACTCTAACCACTAGGCTACCCTGCCGCCCCATAGGCGAACCCCTTTGAAGAACTAGTCTTGGTTCCAGGTAAAACCCTTTTGGTTCGAGGTTGAACCCTTTTTGGTTCCACGTAGAACTCTTTCCACAGAGGGTCCTACATGGGACCCAAAAGGGTTCTACCTGAAACAAAAAAAAAGGGTTCTACAGGGAACCAAAAAAAAGTTATCATACGGGGACAGCTGAAGAACCCTTTTGGAACCCTTTTTTCTAGGAGTGTGATAACATTTTATTGGATTTTCAAAACAGCTTTGTTGCACGTACAGCCTACAGTAATTGGCCATGCAAGATTGCCTTCCTTGTATTGTAAGTTGTAAAGTATCAAAGAAGCAGAATTGTAATGCTCAATGGAGGGAAATAAATGAAACATCATTCGCCTGCTTCTTTTCTCTATGACTGACTCGACACTAATTCAAGACTCAATTCAACCAAACAGACCCCTTTCTTATTAACAAGCGTATGACATCAGAGACCACCGTTCCAATGGTGAGGTGAGAGTATTGTTCCCCTCACTTGAAACGGCACTCGGGGATCCAGGTAGATAAACGCTGTGCATCCCACTCACCTAGCGGTACCGCCTAATGAGAAGACGTGTCAGTAGCAATCAAAGACATGTCTCCTCCATGGTTTGATGAAAACGCTCAAACACTATCGGTACCGTTTTTCATGTTGTGAGTGGGTGTTAACATGACACAAATTATGGAAATCACTCTGCTCATTACAACACCAGAAGGGTGCACTAGTTAGTTCATGTCAGACTCCATCTCTCCCGCTCAGCTGAATGCAGGTGGGGGTACGCCACCGCTCTTTTATAAGAGATTAGCTCACCACAGCACCACAGCTCCCAGGAACCATGCGATTTAAAGTGAATAACCTGTCTATACCCTTTTCCTCAACCCATTACACCATTGGTGCATTTCAAACATGCCACTTTGTTTGAACTATACTGTCACACAATGTGTGTGTGTGTGTGTGTGTGTGTGCGCGTGCGCACATTTGCATGAGTGCGTACTTGGCAGCAAATAAAAAGCTCTGTCACATAAAAATGTTAATGTTGAGGATCCTAAGAATAACTAACATTACAGCAGACTGTCATGGTGGTAAAGATGAGCTATGCAAAATGTATAATAGTTCACCTAATTTCAGTTTATGTGACAAAACAAGCAATGTAGAAAATCATAATACAACGAGGGTCTAATCCTTAATGCTGATTGGTTAAAACCACATTCCAGCCGGTGTCTATTCCACAAGTAGCCACCGGCTAAATTGGGCTCCCGAATGGTGCAGCGGTCTAAGGCACTGCATCTCAGTTGCATATGTCGCTACAGACACCCTGGTCGCTACAGACACCCTGGTTCAAATCCAGGCAGTATCACAAACAGCCATCATTGGGGAGTCCCATAGGGTGGTACAGCGTTGTCTGGGTTTGACCAGGGTAAGTCGTCATTGTAAATAAGAATTTGTTCTTAACTGACTTTCCTAATTAAATAAATGTTACATTTAAGTAATCTATGACGTTGAAATGCTTGTTTATTCTGTTCCATCTGACTGCACAATCCACTGTCACATCAGCCCAGCCAAGCAAATGATAAACTTGATCTCCACTATAATCTCACACTTCTTTGAGACTAACATTTAGTTATTAATCAGTGGAGATTTGTATAAATGTTGCTGT
Organism: Oncorhynchus nerka; assembly: GCF_034236695.1. Lineage (NCBI taxonomy): Eukaryota > Metazoa > Chordata > Actinopteri > Salmoniformes > Salmonidae > Oncorhynchus > Oncorhynchus nerka. The sequence continues at coordinate 32,374,279 of NC_088401.1, read as the reverse complement.
CTGTCTCTCCGACATTTGCAACATTGTTTCAATGTTGAATCTCCTGTTGTCCAATAGTAATGAACCGGATGAGACAGACAGGCAGCGCTTCTCAGCCAGTCAAAATCCCTAATCAGCTAGCATCATTTTTATGGATATATACACAAAAAGGTCAATTGAAAAAAGGTGAAACTATCACATTTCAGGCAAGACCCAAATGCAGACTGTGTCGAAGTAACAATGTTTATTACAGTAACAGGGGCAGGCAAATGACAGGTCCAAGCAGGCAGGGGTCAATAATCCAGAGTAGTGGGCCAAAGGTACAGGACGGCAGACAGGCTCAGGGTCAGGTCAGGCAGAGGTCGGTAATCCAGAGTAGTGGGGCAAAGCTACAGGATGGCAGGCATTCTCAGGGCGGGCAGAAAAGGTCACTACTGGGAAAAATAGGGAACAAACAAGAGACAAGAACAGAGGGGGAAAAAACACTGGTAGGCTTGACGAAACAAAATGAACTGGCAACAGACAAACAGAGAACACAGGTATAAATACACAGGGGATAATGGGGAAGATGAGCAACACCTGGAGGGGGTGGAGACAAGCACAAAGACAGGTGAAACAGATGTCCTGGTTACGTCCATAAGACTCATATTGGAGAGACTTGGACACCCCAAGTCGATGAGTATCTGGAGAGACTTGGACTGGTCGCCCCACAGCAGGGTTGCATGGAGAGGGGGGCAAGTAGGGGGAGATGCAAAATTATCCTTAAGACCCATAAGAGTACTCATTCCTACAAATGAGCTAGGTCTCTTAAAGGGACAGGTAGACACCTAATGACTGGCAGTACCGCAATACAGACAACTATGGGTGTTAAGTCTGCATACGCGTTCGGCTGGAGACAGCCTAGCCCTGCCGAGCTGTATTGGCTCTGCCGAGGTAAATCTGCACTCTTCGGAGGCTCTTGGAGGAACTCGGGTAAGCTTGGCTCCTCTCGGGGACGTAGACGCCGGTGACTTCCGGAGTTCATCAGATGCAAGGTGGGATCCTTGAGTGAGCGATTGGGACCACAATCAGACCTCCTTTCCCTCCTACGTTCCCGTTCCCGTCCATCGATCCGGATGGTTAAGGCGATGAGTGAGACGAGATCCACCGGTAGTTCCTGGGCTGCAAGCTTGTCCTTTACTTCCTCCGATAATCCGTGCAGGAACGTGCCGAACAGCACTGGTTCCAGGCACACTCCGCAGCTAGCGTGTGGAAATCCAGGGTAAGCACGGGGAGTTGGCGCAGGTCTCCTACCTGACTTCGCCACACTCCCCGTGTGCCACCCCCAAATACATTTTTGGGGCTGCCTCTCGGGCTTCCAGCCGCGCTACCGTGCTGCCTCCTCATAACTCCGCCTCTCGGCTTTCGCTGCCTCCAGCTCTGCCTTGGGGCGGCGATACTAAAACAAAGACAAAACAAAGGAACTAAGGTCAGAACGTGACAATGTGACTGTAAATTTGCCGTAGTTGGCAAGCTAGCAAGCAAAGATAAGAACGTTGCCAGCCAGTATGGGAATTGAACATTTAGAACGAACGATTGGGTCGCGTCCATAGATACAGAAAGATTAGACTGAATGACTGGGTCGCGTCCATAGATACAGAACAAAAAGAACTAATGACTGGGTCACATCTCTTGCAATGCTAGATTTGTTTCGGGACTATATCTTGTGGAAGGATGGAATAGTATGAATAAATTAATCAAAATAACGTTTTTAATGAAAATATATCAATCATTATTTGAATATATTGGTAAACCGTTGTATAAAAGTAATAATGCCCTCAAAGCCGGTGTTTGGAGGAAATACTGCCACAGTTTGCAAAAACTAAACTTAAGAAGCGAAGCATAGAAATAGCATACATAGAACAGATCCACCACTTCTTAGTCTTGCTTTCTATGAGAATGACAGATTTATAACCCACATTTCAATGTAGATTTGGTCGGATCGCCCATAAAGTTACATATAGCAGCTTTGTAAGTGTTTGTCAAATTCATAGTGCATCAGGATGGATTATTATAATATCAGACAGAATTGCGAGACTTTATTACCGCCAGGTCCTCTCATACGCCCCCTAGATCAACACCCCTCTCCCTATCTCATCACAATAGAAACGATCCCAGCCCGTCTCCTGTTTAATTGGAAGCGTCCTCCACCAGTGTGTATTCCACGGCGTTCCTTTAATGATTCAACTTTGCTGCGGTTGTAAGGTGACTCGCAGGGGAGGGAGTGGCATTTAAATAAATAACAGTGATAAAATGTAGACCTCATACATTTCAAAGGTAATGCAACTAGCGACGCCATAAGGAGCAGCTGCATACACTGTCCTGGAGCGATAATTTGATTGATTTGTTGTGACAGCAGCCAAATAATTGAGAGTGAGAGGTGCTGTTGAAGATGAAGAGCAGACTGAGGCAGGTTCGCCCAGGCAATCCCAGCAGATATGACGCCTGGGTTCTCATCTCTGCCATTGATATCAGCTGCCACTAGTTTATTGTTTGGGAAACGTGGGGGGCGACAGCCTGTGTGACAGTTCAGGGAAAGAAAATAACTCACCAATCAGAATGAGCCAGAGCAGTGTTCAAAAGGTTAGAATCAAACACCCTTGTTTTCACTCAAGCAGGCGAACACTCGTACACACGCGCATACACCTATCCCTTGAGACGTACTATTTAAAACCTACATGTTAGTTTTTGAAGCAGAGGTGTAATTCAATTTCACCTCCAAATGTTACATTATTTCAAAACGTTTGTCCTCAATTTGCGGTTGTATTGCATGTATCATGCATAGGATCAAGTAATACGAGGAATGCTATTTATTCTTTCTCATTGTATACAGTTTATTTAGGGCTTATGTCTTTAAGAAATTGCCATTGTCTGGCATACTCTCGCAGCTTTGCTGGTCACAACATTGACCTGCTAAATCCCAGCTCCTCCACATGTCGTTGTTTTGTTTTCAGCTGTGCTGCAGGACAGCGAGTTGCTGGTGGAGCCTAAGAGAGGAGGGAGAGAGGAAAACGGGAGAGGGTGAGAGCGAGAGAGGGGGGGGGGAGGGGGGAGAGAGAGAGAGGGAGAAAGGGAGAGAGAGGGGGGAGAAAGGGGAGAGAGAGGGAACGGGAGAGAGGGGGAGAGAGAGACAAAGAGAGAGAGAGCACTCTTGATGTCAGTGTAGTAATAACAATGCTAATCAGACATGGCTGTGGCTGCTTCACTACAGCAAGCCCTGACATGTGCCCTTACTGCTGCAGAGAGAGCACTGAGGGAGACATTCTGCTAACATCATGTCATAACCATAGACCCAAGAACTACACATGAGGTACCTGTACTGTATAGGGTGTGATGTGTATTTCTACACATGCTTTGCACGATAGTAACTGTGTTTGTCGCCTAGCTATTTTGGCTGACAATAGAGGTCTGTGTGGAAGAGTAAAATGCTCTTTTCTGACAGAGAGGTGGTGCATGGAGGCCTGAAATGACTTGCGATTTTCCAACTGGTATTAAATAAAATTACGAAGTTGGAACACATTCCCTTTACCCTAGCCAGCTCTGATTCGATCAACTGGACTATAACAATATATTACATTACCAGCCGGACTCCTTCTGTCGCCCCATGCTCAGTCAAATATGGAATGAAAAATGGGATGGTGTTAAATATATATGTTTTTTACTTCTTCGATACTGAACTTGTATTTTAGGTAATACAATTATTATTATTATCATCAAAAGATTTTGTTTTTCAAACATTTTGACATTTCCATATTTCCAATATTTCTAGCAAATTACCTCAGAGCCTAGACAGTCGGACAGATGGTAGTTAGCATATACAGAATTACCTCTCACTCTGGTTATTTTCCCTCCAGAAGGTTAACAGAGGATTAGCACCCCTCACACATTAAAGGTCTGCCAGAGATTGCCACGGCACGATTCCTACACGCTTTACATGGTCACTGATAGGAAAATTACCTTACGAAATATTGTAAATGAAATATTACACAAGGTGCTGTGGTAGAGAGCAGACAGAGATGGTAATCTTGTGGAACTGAAATTCCCGCCTGGCAGAATTGGGTGACATTTTACATTTATCTGTGTTCCGCATGACTTGTAATGTTAATGGTCATTTTATGGGACAGAACTGGAATGAACATGGTGTTATCACAGATTGCCTCCAATGTAGAATTGTGTAGAGTAGCACAGCTGTGTCCTTTATTTCCTATTTTTCAGTAAGGTGACTTATTGAATGATCTGTCCTCTGTTGTTGAATGTATGCATTCAGCCCATTTTTTAAATTTTTATCAGGCAGTTCAACTCCAAACGTCATTACAAACACACACCTTTACTGAAGCAAAGGCTTTACAGGGAGACTGTAGTGTATTTTACCACGGGGTTGTTTGAAAATTCATCTTCGTGGGTTAGAGGTTTTAGGAATGTGGAGGGAAAAGTACTGAAAGGCTTCTTTTCCTTCTACCAAGTGAGGATTTTAAAGAAGCTATTCAATCTGAATTTTCCTCTCGGGATACTTACAAAAACAAATAGTTACTGAAATTGGTAACATTCGGTATGTTTTTTTTTGTCAGAAATCCTGAGACTTATTCAGAAATATATTGTTTTGCCTTCTTACAGCACTGAATACTTTTCAAAAGTAATAGATATTTCTTTCATAATGGACAAGCAGCTCAAGCGTGATTGGAATACATCATTTTGTCAATACAAAAATATCAGATTATCAATACAACCCAACACTTTTTCAATACAAATCTACCATCAACTTAATAATAACAGGAAATCAATAAAGACTTATCTACTAATGAATACTGCTTACACTCACCCCACATTTACTCATTTGAATCAATAGCCTGTGCACTCATCCTTTCCATTCCCTACAATGACCAGACAGGCATAACACAGGGATTTCAAAGGGGAACAGTCCGGCGTGTTTGAAAAGTAATAGAAATAACTTAGCAGAACAAAGTGCGACTCCGTAAAGAGCATAAGGCTCAGGGGGTCACAAGGATCCAGTCCAGCCCAGATCACTCTAAGGTCATTAGTAACCACGGCTCGCCAGTTCCATGTCTGTGAAACCAGAGAGCCTGTGGTGACAGCAGATAGTGTTGAAACAAACCCCATGGCCATTGGGAGAAGGCTGGTCCGCTAGGCTGCTAAAAGCTATCTGTGGTTACTAATTGCTGGCCGGGGCCTAATTGCCTTAATTAATAGGTTTGGTGTCTCAGGGCTAAGACAGGGGAGCTTGTATCAGTGTCAGAGGAGCTCAAAAGCCCAGGAGGTCTGGGGGTGGTGGGGTCCCTGGGGGCCCATCTCTGGATTAACCACAGATATATCACAGATGGATTATATAGTGTTTGAGCAGGATGGCATGTTTAGACCAGAGAGATCCATTACTCTCTGATCATAAGAGAGCATTACTTAGTACATCTCAGGGTAGAGAGAAAAGCGATGGTTTCTGTCTCTGTTCAAACACACGCTCACCCCTCCTGTACTCTCCTCCCCCTTCCTCTCCGGTTCCTGAATTATGTGGCTGTAATTCAGAGTGACAAAGTAGATTTAGCACCTTTACCCACCGACAATGGGGGTTTTGTTCAGTGAGCTCTTACTGTGAAATTAGCCCTGGTGCTCCCTTTTTCCGGCTGCAGTGAAATGGTTACAAGACACAGATCAGCCCATAAGAAAATAGAAATGATTCAACAAATCTTCTGCTTTCCCCTTCTGCCTGCACCTCACCCCAACCCCATCTTCCCCTCTCCACTACCCCTTCCTCTTCCCCCATCAAGCACCTGGCAAAGGCTTGTAAGTTTCGGGTGCATGCATTTTTTTTTTCTTCTGATGATATATTGTCCCGGTGGTGAATTTCATTTACTGCTGCTGCCCTTTGCTAAACCTGTTGCTAGTCAGTGAGCATGATAAGCGTATAAGTAGTGCACTACTTCATTCATCATACATCGTTCTGGGCCCTCAAATATCTCATATGCGATTCAGGAGGAAACTACTAAACCGGCACAAATAATCCCTCTAGGAAACAGCTGAGGTTATGTTAAACGCTGCGTAAGAAATATATTGGATTGTTTGCATGTGTAATGAAATATATATTTCTGATGCTTGCATTTTGCAGCGTATTTGCCTTCATTTTCGGTTTATGTGGTATGAAATGTATCACAAGTAGTGGTGCTTGTGATTTACATCATAAAGCTCTCATATATTTCTGACACCATCTTTGCCTTTGCATTTTGAAATCTGCCCCTCCCCCCTCCCCCAATCATATCGCTGCTGTGTTGTGTTGTATTAAAGAGCATCACTAATCACAAGAGGCTCTGTGTCACTCAGAAGTCTCCACATCACTGGGGCTGACAATGTTGTGCTGGTGGGCATGTTGTGCTGTGCGAAAGTGCTTACACTCTCCCACAGACAACCAAAGGGAATAATTAAAGACAGAATATGGAGGCAGAAGAATGGAGAGCAAATCCCATTGTTTTGGGGTTATTTCATCCCACTGAATTCTTTCTCTCCTCTCTCTCTCTCCTTCTATTCTCGCATTCCTCTCTCCAAATGCACTGTGGGTAATATGGCACACTTTCAAAAGCTTATGTAAGCGAGGCAGCATACAACAAAGGGCCTATGATGTCCTACTCATCCCCACATTGTCTTTTCATTATTTTAGAATCATTTCATATCTGGGGGAGTGGGGGAGTGAGTAGGCGAACGAAGCAGTGCTTAATAACCCCATAATGTAGCTGCCGGAAAGCTGAGAAGGAAAGATGCTTTTTGAAGGACTTGAAAACAACCCGTGTGCTCTTATTTCTCCTCTCTCTTTTCTAACAGCATCATTTCTTTAAACCTCCCACAATCACAACTGTTATCCAAATAATCCCCAATGAAATTCTAATTTAAGTTGAGTAGACTATTAGAGGAGCTCGACTACACTCCATTTCGGGAGCAGTAAATGTTGCCCCTCAATCTCTCCCAGCTTTTACTGTCAGTCAGAGAGCACTCAGTCATCTCCGTGCATCGGGCCCGCAATATTGATTTTTCCACCCACTGAAACAGCCGCATGAACATAAATTTTGCATGAGGCTTTTACTCACGTCCTCCGCCTCCGTCTGACGACAGATGATGGGACCGTGAACGGGCTGTAATAACCCGGCCTGGCCTGCCAGGGCCGACAGGCTTCACAGGGGCTCCACACTCTCCTCTGTTATCTACCACAGAATAGCAAAAGGCAGAGATACTGTTAGATGGACGATTTACGTCTGTTGTGTTTAGTGGCACGTTCTGTATCACCTCCACCTCTGTCTGAGCCTCCCTTTGGGACAGACTTTTGAAGAGCGAGAGAAGCCTGCTAGAGTTTTCCTACTGTAAGGAATGAGTGAGTTAAGCAGCCATGCCTAATATTATGTCCGATTAGGTATTACAGAGAACAACTCAGAGGACAACTGGGATCAGCCGTGTCACTCCTCAGCTGTAGTTAAAGAGCCAGTTGGGATGTTCGGCCATCTTGATTGACTGTACTACTGTATTGATGTAAGATATTGACCTCGGCGTACACACCACGGACAAACTGAATTGGTCCACCCACACAGACAGCGTTGTGAAGAAGGCGCTGACCTCAGAAGGCTGAAGAAATTCGGCTTGTCACCAAAAGCACTCACAAACGTCTACAGATGCACAATCGAGAGCATCATGTCGGGCTGAATCACCGCCTGGTACGGCAACTGCTCCGGCCCACAACCGTAATGCTCTCCAGAGGGTAGTGAGGTCTGCACAACGCATCACCGGGGGCAAACTACCTGCCCTCCAGGATACATACACCGCCCGATGTCACAGGAAGGCCATAAAGATCATCAAGGACAACAACCACCCGAGCCACTACCTGTTCACCGCTATCATCCAGAAGGCGAGGTCAGTACAGGTGCATCAAAGCAGGGACCGAGAGACTGAAAAACAGCTTCTATCTCAAGGCCATCAGACTGTTAAACAGCCATCACTAACATTGAGTGGCTGCTGCCAACATACTGACTCAACTCCAGCCACTTTAATAATGGAAATAGATGGGAATTGATGTAAAAATGTATCACTAGCCACTTTAAACAATGCCACTTAATATAATGCTTACATACCCTACATTACTCATCTCATATGTATATGTATATACTGTACTCTTTATCATCTACTGCATCTTGCCATCTTAATGTAATACATGGATCACTAGCCACTTTAAACTATGCCACTTTATGTTTGTATACCCTACATTACTCATCTCATATGGATATACTGTACTCTATACCATCTACTGCATATTGCCTATGCCGTTCTGTACCATCACTCATTCATATATCTTTATGTACATATTCTTTATCCCTTTACACTTGTGTGTATATGGTAGTAGTTGTGGAATTGTTAGGTTAGATTACTCGTTGGTTATTACTGCATGGTCGGAACTAGAAGCACAAGCATTTCTCTACACTCGCATTAACATCTGCTAACCATGTGTACGTGACAAATAACATTAGATTTGATTTGACCTTTCACGTGGACAGATACAGGCTATAAAAAACAAATGCTATTCAATTATAGCAATTAAATATCTACGGTGAATCACAGATAAAGTAGGTCCGCTATTATACTGTATCTTTTTACTTATTTGTGTTCTAATATCTCCATGTAGAGGACTCAATACTCAATACTTTCAAATCCTTCCCCTGGAGTGAGAAATCCACAACACAGCTTCGTATTGCCTTGCATCACAAAGTGAAAGCGTTATCTGTGGATCCCTACAAGCGGTGTGTTTTACTCTGTAAAACCCCATGGCCCATTCGACTCCAGTCTCTACTGATTCCATTTTTGTAGTGTCTAAACCCCTCCGAAGCGACACTGAAACATTGATATTGTCTACAGTGACTGCAGGTAAAAAAAAATTACACAGTTGGATCTTTTATCTGGTTTTATTTGCCCTGTGTTCATTCTAACCATGGCCACGGAGCAGGAATCAATGTTCCATGCTCTCAACGTGATTCGTATATACCACAGCTACCGAAATATAAAACTGAGAGACACATTTGTGTTCCCAGATGTCTCGGGAAACCTATGACATTGAAATGTGTCGTGTGACCTTTAGTTCAATGTGTGAGCGTTATCTGTCGTTTCAGTGTTTACTTTGACGCAACACCACGACGTCTGGTGCTGAAATTTGAAATCCTCCGCGACACAAAATAAAATATGTTCCGTTTTAGTTCGATATCTATTCAAAAAGGGTGAAGGGCCACTGAAATCTAATGCTGCATGCTAAATTGAGCCGCCATGTTGCTAATACCAATAACATGGACTATTTCTCTGGAGTCAGTGCTCCTCCTAATTTACCACCTTGATAACGTTGCATGGAAACAGCTGCATGTGCAAAATAAGTTTCTGGTAGAAATAACATGTTTTCATCCCAGTTTATTAGTCTGAGTGTGCTTCCTCTTAATCCTCGGGGTAAAAATGACCTTCCTCCGTCCATGTTCATAATTGCCAAGTGCCCCGCCGACTCGTCCATCTCTCTCCAGTGGAGTAATTATCCGTGTGGCTCATTGAGAAACCATTGGAGACAGTGCTTTATGTCCTCCCACAGTGGGACGTGAGGCAGAGACATAATAGGTATGTTGTTTCCTCTCATTATCTCCTCCTCCCTCTCCCTTTGCTTGTTCAAGAACCACAGCAATGTTAAGACGACCGCCTAAAATGGTCAGAACACATATTTTCATTTACTTCATGAAGGCACCTCTTCAGACCCCTGACTGGCTCCTATTTTACTGCAGTCTGCTAATGATGCTGGGAGAGAGAGGTGAAGATAGAGCGAAGGTTGCTTCAGATTCGTTTTTGACCTTCTGATGATTTATGCCTCCGAACATTTGAACACATATTGTACCATTTTGCATTGAATGTTTTAGCCTACAATGTTCTGATTTTTGTACTTGAAGAACTAACTCTTTACGCAACATTAAATTGACTGGACTCCTCGCCGTTCTGTCTGTGCGATACACACAATACAATGTAAGAAAGAGATTTCGTAAAGAGTTAACCAATGGACTAAACGTTGTGGGTTGAAACCAGACCAGTCAATGTCCTTTTATCCGTTTATTTCTTAACTGTCTCTTTCATGTGGCCTTTGACCTGGCCTTTGCTGGGAGCTGAGTGTGATGAGCATGGATATAGACATTGAATGCTTCTCCTTTCAATTATCACATGACCTTTTGCCATTGGTGACTTTCTTTCAATACTGTATATAACAAATACTTGGCCTTTTTCATTATTTCTATACAGTATTTTGTATTGTACCTCATATGCATGTGTCCTAACCACACACACACACACACACACACACACACACACACACACACACACATATAGTGTGCAGTGCTATAAAAGTAAGTTAACTTGCTTCTCCTTAAAAGTCATTTCTTTATAAATCTATATATTTTTTGTCTTTATTGTTCCTTATATGTATGGAATGGTTTAGTATCCTGACCTTTCAAAATAGATACTACACATATGCATCCTATAGACAGATATGGACAAGTGCACATTACACGCTCACACACTCACACACACACAAACACAGGGGCGAGCTGTTGTTAACACCGAGGAGAAAAGGACAGAGGCCAAATCAAGCCCAGAGAGAGAACTGCAGTAATGGGGCAGGGACCAGAGAGGGGTCTGTTGTAATGAGAGAGGTGGCTGCTTCTCTCTCTCATCCTCTCCTGAGCGACAACAGGAAACAGAAATAGCATTTTGTTTGACGTACGAGCCGGTTTTGACCTAGCCTCGCGACCTTTGACAATCAGTCTCGCTTTGTACTTCACAGAGTCAGGGCTGCAGCAGTCAAAGACGATAGTTCATTTCTACAGTGGCACCATCCACGCTGAAACAAAGTTGACCAGAGCCTACAGTAGGGGTGTCAAACAAATGGGATCTGGCTCACGGGTGGTTTGAATTTTCTTTTAAATACCTAAAAACGAACTCAATATACTTTGTATTGATTAAAACCAAATCAAAACGGCATACCCCCAAGCCATAAGGCTCCTGAACAGCTAATAAAATGGCTACCCCGACTATATGCATTGCCCCCCACGCTGCTGCTACTCTCTGTTATTATCTATGCATAGCCACTTTAATAACTCTACCTACATGCACATAATTACCTCTTACCTCGACACCCCCTGTATATAGCCCCGCTATTGTTATTTACTGCTGCTCTTTAATTATTTGTTATTCTTATCTCTTACTTTTTGGGGGGTTCTAACTGCATTGTTAGTTAAGGGCTTGTAAGTAAGCATTTCACTGTAAGGTACCTGTTGTCATCGGCGAATGTGACAAATACATTTGATTTGAAATAATGGTCCATACAGTTTCTTGGCTGTGTACAGCTCACTAATAATCACCGAAATGAAAGCTACATAGGGAGTATTGCTTAGCATAATTGGACGGAGAGGAAGTATAACCAATTGTCAGTGCGGCCCTCTGGACCTCGTTGAAGGACAAATGCGCGCCCCCCCCGGATCAAAAAGGGGTCTGACACCCCTGGCCTACAGTATCCTGGGTCATATGACTCCCACTCCTCTGTGTCGAGAGAGAGTCACTGTATCCTGTTTGAGGTATTTCATCTTCCACCTACTGGGACCTCTTACGGTCCAAAAGTGCTACAGTATTCAGTAGATTACAACTTACAATAATACACATCTAATGAACATTTGACTTCATTTCTTCAGCTGGCATGTATTTTCAGTATTTTGTCTGTGTTGTGGCTTATTCTTAATATCATGATTATCAGAGGCTTGCTAGTTCAACCGTCAGATTGGGCTCCTTTATCCTGTACCCCTAAGCATGGTGCCTGTAAGTGAGAGGGCCACTTGAACACTGTGCCAGGATTGGTGAACGCGTAGCCATGGGAGTGAAGAACACATAATGAGCTCCGTAGGATCCCAGCAGCCTTTTGCCCTTGTCTCCATCTTCTCCGAACCTCCATTTCTCCTCCTCCTCCATCCACTGTCTGCTTGAGGAGGTAGCACGAACAATTAGTGGATACAGGGATGCTAGATTATGAGGTCAGCCAAAGCAATCAGACAGCCGCTGTTAGAAGAATGCTCTTCCAGCAACAGGGGGAAGAAGGGTCAGTGGGCCTGACGGTCTAAACAAGATGACAGAATTTATAAAGCATCGCTGTTAAAGAATATAGTTACCTGCGGTGTAGCCGTTATAATAAGGCCACATGGGGCTTCTTCCATATTCCCTCTGTATTTGTTTTCCTTTTTCATATTCTTTTGTTTTGCCTCTCTTTCCTCCTCGGCCTCACGGTCGACGCTGGAGGAAATTCTCTGACTCCTCTTTGATCTTCCCCTGGTTTAGATAAAATATTTTTGACAGAAATCTCTTTTTATCTCTCTCTCTCGCTCTCCTTTTCCTTCTTTCTGTCTTTCATTCCTCCACTTTTCCATCTTTTTAACTGGCGCCCTCCACATTTCCTTGCGGTACACTTGCGAGCAGGAAGAGAGGTGCCCAGTCCTGTCATAGCTCGCTGGACAACTTGCCCCAACATTTCAAATGAGAATTGGACTCTTGGCTTTAGCGAGCCAAAGATGATATATAATTCATGGTGGGTGTGGGAGAGGTGTCAATGTGTCAGGAGGTAGAAGAAATGTAAAAGTGTTGCCGCTATTTACTGGCACAGAGACACTGGCCCACATCCCAAATGACACACTATTCCCTTTATAGTGCACCACTCTTGAGCAGGGCCCGATAGGGCTCCGGTCAAAACGAGTGCGCTATATAGGGAATAGGGTGCCATTTGGGACACAGGCACTTGCTTTCTTCACTGGGATTCTTCTTCTGCTACTTAGAGCCGAGGAAAAGAGGGAGGTCTTGATCAAATGCTCGCATGTGCCTCTCCAGAACCCAGAGCGACCGGACTAATCAAAGAAATGTCTGCCCTCATGTTTTATTAATTCATCTCGCTATGAAACAGCCGTTGGTTTAATTATTGAAGCGCATTGATTCAGTATGTATACAAGCTGGTCTACCCCTCTATTCACAAATGCTCTGCTGTGTTATCAAGCGCCAGCCAACACTCTCTTTTCTGCCATTGATCTATTGTTATTCTCTCCATTTCTCGAGACCTCTCATTGTTTTAAAGGCTGAAAGAGGACTCCGTTGCGGTAGCCTGGCCACTGTAGGTTATATCGATGTTATACGGCTTAAAATAGCATTCTTAACATACCGAAAGTAGGTAATAGTGCTTTTGCAAGATACTGTAGTACACACACATGCAGTCCCAGAACTGGCAAAAACACCACCAAGTGTTAGGCTGGGGGCAGACCAATGGTGACAAGAGCCCTCTGAATGTCTATCGGATCTTTTGTATGGTGCCTGTCGTTCACCGCACCGCCAGTACCCTCTTCTCAAGGAGAAAAGTCAAGTAGATTCACAGTCAAATAATGGTCTCAGAACCTACAGTCTTTTTTACTAGAGAACCGGTAAAGGTCAGGGGGAGATTTGACGTCTTGATCAAATATTTGGTTGGCCATTAGAAATGACTTGGTTTTGTGTCACTCTCTTTATACTGCCCGCTGAGTGATTATAAGGGTGAAATGCTGTATGCCTTTAGGTCAAAACAGTCACTCATACAGTCACTTAGGGTTTTGTAAAAAAAAAAATATAAAAAAATAAGAACCAATGATTTTCTGAGTCAATGGTTGAGAATTTGTGAAATGCACCACCACGCACTGTATTATATATGAAGAGCTGGATACGTATACGTATGGCATATTCTAAGAACCTCGTGGCTGCGTCCGTGTTGATGTACACACGAATGTGTCTGTCCATCTCATGTGTGTCTGTTTGTGTCTGTTTCATTAGCGTTTAAATCCAGAGACGAGGATAACGGTATGATTTCTTCAGACTTGCCGTTCAAGACGAATGACTCTTCTTCGGGAGATTTTCCCGCAATTAAACGCGAGATTGTGACATCCTCCGAGTGAAAATGAAGCGCTCCTCTCCAGAGACGCCAATTATATCAGTTCATGTGGATAGCTTTGCCGTCTAACTACTGAAGTCAGGTTCTTCTGGAACTCTGTGGTAGAGGTTACAATGTTACTGGACTTTGTTGTGGGACAGGAAAATTTTACATTGATATCCCCACATCTATTGTTAGGTGTGAACATTAATTTTCGGTTTGATACCCCGACTGCTGGTTTTCATGATTACACATGAATGTGTTACAAACATTTTTGAGTGAATGGTTTAAGATACAGTAGTGATGATATCAATTTGATGTTCTGCTCCTCTTCCTTCACCAGCTACCTCATCCCTGAACTCCCAGCTTCAGCACCTGCAGCAGCTTCAACAGATACAACAGCACCACCAGCAGCAACAACAGCACCATCACCAACAACAGCAACACCATCAGCAGCATCAACACTCCCACAGCCACGTCCACAACCAGCTGTCGTCGCGGGGTCACATGACCTCGCCCAGCCTACAGCCGTCCTCCGTCTCGGTCCCCTCCCCTGGCTCCGCCTCCTCCACCACCTCCATGACCGGCTCGGGCCAACCCCCGCTGTCTCCGCCGCTCAGGCAGAACCAATCACCGGCCCGAAGCCTGCCCTCGCCCGTCACACCGCCCATGCCACTGCAGGTGAGCTCACACTACCCTGCCACTGTGTTAATCCCAAAAGGATCTTTACCTTGTGTTATCCAAGTTGCAAGAGTTGTAGCTTACATAGGCCTACTTCCTATTGCTGCTGCGTCTTTGACGCCCTCATGCATAGACTTCAGCCAGTGGATGTGTGTTCGAATAGTCTTACTAGTGGTGGTATTGTGATGATATGGTGTTGTGGGGTGTATTGTGGAGAGACGAAGGCCAATCTTGACATAGCACAATGTTGATGACTACTCATTAGACCCTGTTTGTCTAGGTACTGTTTTATACTTGATATGATTCCAGAGCTAGTGTTTGACGCCTGTCAGGCAGCTCTGATGTCAGTGTGGGGACATTCAAATGTGCACCTGCTGTAATTGACAAGGTCATCGTTCAGTGAGAGGGTTATTCAAAGCACACTAAACTGAGTTGCGAGCCGTCGCGCATCGTTTTTGAACTCCTCTTGGATACATCAGGTTCTCATCAACGTTTATCAGTCCTTTATTTTTATCTTAGCTGCCCTTCCCTCATCCAACCTCCTTTTTTCGTCAGTTTGTCTGTCCATCCATCTCGGCCCCCTTCTGTCCGTCTGGCTGTCAGTGTGCGACGATAATAACCTATTTTATATCCCTGTGGTTTCATTTCTGGTCGGAGCTCGGCCAGGGTCGCCTCCTTCTCCCTGGCCACATTCATCAGCGTCAGGCCTTTATTGGGTTGTGGCGCTGCACCCTTCTTTATGGCCAGGATGAGTACGGCCATTTGTTTCCCCCTTGCACCCCTCTCCGGCCCTGTCACGGCCCAGTGAGACTCAGCAGGAAAAACAGACGCCCGCATTTAATGGCCTCCAAAAGCTGGCTAGCTTCTGCCTGCCTGCCTCCCAGACCTAGACACCAACCATATACTATAACCACAGTCTAGCACAGTCAAAGGCTGTGCATCCCAAATGGCACCCTATTCCATCCATTCCCCCCATAGGGCTCTGGTCAAAAGTATATAGGCAATAGGGTGCTATTTGGGACGAACCCACAGTACTGGTCCACTCAGACACAGCCAGCATAAGGGCCAAAGCCTTGCAGTAATAACCTTCTTTTCTGGAGTACATAAGTGTTCTGATGTGCATTACAATCAAGCAAAGCTCCCCTATGTCTTCTTTGAATATTCTTTCATTTTTGAAAATCATTTCAGGTCTAGAAAGCAGAGCTACAGAGAGTAGTCCCTGCCTGACATACCGCAGTGCCTGACGTACTCACAATTCAATATAATTCTCCTCTGTTTACTAGCACAATTAAGGAGCAATCATAATCTATTTGTACTATAATGAAATCCACTAGTTTCACCACCAGACCTCATCCTTACTATTAGATTAAGAAGCTGAGATCCTGATTATGATGACTGGGGATACATTTACATTTTAGTCACTTAGCAGACACTCTTATCCAGGGATAGAAACATAGACAGACAGACAGACAGACAGACAGACAGACAGACAGACAGACAGACAGACAGACAGACAGACAGACAGACAGACAGACAGACAGACAGACAGACAGATCGATCGATAGAGATAGATCTGCACCCTCCATCTTGTGTGTGTGTGTGTGTGTGTGCGTGCGTGCGTGCGTGGGTGCGTGCTAGGGCTAGGCCTGGGTCCCAAATGGCTCCCTATTTACTGCACTGCGTTTCACAACTTTTTCATAAGGCTCTGGTTTTAAAGTAGGCCACTATATAGGGAATAGGGTGCCATTTGAGATGCACTCTAGCAAAGATAACAGCTCTCATTTCATCTCCTTATTATTATTCACACACACATGACCACTCAGCCATTCAACCATTTGTTTTAATAACCACAGCCATTAGTTTTAATAACCAGAGGGCTTGTCAGATAGACAAACATTCATTAGGAGACGATTACTCTCCTAATTGTTCTCCACTGGGAGGTGAATAGAATCAACAGCTCTAGATGTCTGTGAGCTGATTCTCACTGAATAGAGTTATCAGGACCAAAATCTCAATTGACATAATACACTACATGACCAAAATATCTCATTCCAAAATCATGGGAATTGATATGGAGTTGGTCTCCCCTTCGCTGCTATAACAGCCTCCACTCTTCTGGGAAGGCTTTCCCGCTAGATGTTGGAACCTTGCTGAGGGGACTTGCTTCCATTCAGCTACAAAGCATTAGTGAGGTCGGGGACTGATGTTGGGCGATTAGGCCTGGCTCACAGTCGGTGTTCCAATTCATCCCAAAGATGTTCGAGGGGGTTGAGGTCAGGGCTCTTGCAGGCCAGTCAAGTTCTTCCACACCGATCTAGACAAACCATTTCTGTATGGACCTCGCTTTGTGCACAGGGGCATTGTCATGCTGAAACAGGAAAGGGTCTGTTCCCACAAAGTTGGAAGCAGAGAATCGTCTAGAATTTAACTGTATGCTGTAAGATGTCCCTTCACTGGAGCTAAGGGGCCTAGCCCAACCACGAAAAACAGCCCCAGAGCATTATTCCTCCTCCATCAAACTTTACAGTTGGCACTAGGCATTCAGGCAGGTAACATTCGCCTAGCATCCACCAAACCCAAATTCGTCTCTCAGATTGTCAGATGGTGAGGTAGCCTAGTGGTTAGAGAGTTGGGCCAGTGAACAAAAAGTTAATGGATTGAAATCCCTGAGCTGACAAGGTAAAAATCTGTTGTTCTGCCTCAGAGCAAGTCAGTTAACCCAATGTTCCCCGGGTGCTGAAGATGTGGATGTTGATTAAGGAAGCACCCCGCACCTCTCTGGTTGGGTTAAATGCAGAAACACACATTTCAGTTGTACAACTGACTAGTTATCCCCCTTTCCCTGAATTGTGCTCCAGAGTCCAATATCGGTGAGCTTTATACCACTCCAGCCGACACTTGGCATTGCGTGTGGCTGCTCGACCATGGAAACCCATTTCATGAAGCTCCAGACGAACAGTTCTTGTGCTGACGTTGCTTCCAGAGGCAGTTTGGAACTCGGTAGTGAGTGTTGCAACCGAGAACAGACGATTTTTACACGCTTCAGCACTCCGCGGTCCCGTTCTGTGAGCTTGTGTGGCCTACCACGTCGCGGCTGAGCCATTGTTGCTCCTAGATGTTCACAATAACAGCACATATAGTTGGCCGGGGCAGCTTAGCAGGGCGGAAATGTAATGAACTTACTTATTGGAAAGGTGGCATCTTATGACGGTGCCACGCTGAAAGTCACTGAGCTCTTCAATACAGGCCATTCTATTGCCAATGTAATATTCTATTGCCAATTCTATATGGAGATTGCATGGCTGTGTGCATGATTGTATACACCTGTCAGCAATGGGTGTGGCTGAAATAGCCGAATCCACTAATTTGAAGGGGTGTCCACATACTTTTGTATATATAGTGTATATACAAACACTTTTCATTTCACATTAGCAACAGGAATGTCACAAGCCGAGAAAGGGTTTGTTTGGCGTTCTTGCTTCGCAGCTCAAAAGTACCATAAATGTCACAGTAGCCACTAGCCAGGAGGCTAACTATTGCAAACTATTCCACTAGCTAGCTAGCTACTAGCTAACATTAAGCAAGCAACTCTTCATGCACACATTCATCCATGTTTCTCAAATGTCAACTTTAGGCATTAACTCCACATTTTTAAGGTTAGGCTTAAGTTTAGGCATTAACTTCGAAGTGTTAAGGTTAGGCATTAACTTCGAAGTGTTAAGGTTAGGCATTAACTCAGAATGATTAACGTAAAGGTTAAAACAAAAATCTCAAAACAACTTTCTATTGCTGGATTCAAACATGCATTCTTTGGCACTGAACACAGATGCTTACCCCTAACCTTAAACTTAAGCCTAACCTTAAACTTACTGTTAAGCCTAACCTTAAACTCACTGTTGTCCCTAGTGGCCGGTTTTCACATCATCTCCCAACGTCCTCAGACATGGATGGACGTCAAATACTGACCTGGCTGTAATTATTACAACATAGTACACTTGAATAATGCAAAAAAAACACAATCATGTGCAGACAATTACAGGTCTGTACACTCATTATTTTGCTTCAAGACAAAAGCAAAGAGTTACTTCTAGCTAAACTTTCTTAGCTACAGTAACAGGTTGTTAGTGCAGTTTCAGGGAAAAACTCAATATAACAAGTCTCAAATATCTATACATTTCAGCTGTTTCAAAAACATTGTCTCTGCTATTACCATTTACAGTGGTGATTTGAGCATGTGCATCTTGGTGGGGCAAACTCCCCACTTTTTTGTTGTTGTTGATGCATGCCAGCAAATCCACAACACAACACTAAACAATACATGAAATGACACTATAACGGTGACAAACGGTGCCCACAAACTGTTAGGGTCTAACACAAAGATGTCCCAACAGAAGAGCTTTCTTTTCAGCACCAAGGAGTGAAATCTTACCACCTGGCTATCAGCGGAGCCTTGTCTTTCAGCGAAACAGTTCCTTCAGCCTCATTTTACTGTCTTTTAAAAAAAAACATAGCTGATATGGCTGACTTGCTTAAACACACGTGGTTTCTACTGACAACTGAGATGTACAAACCTTGGCATAAGGGAACAGCGCGCCGACGAGAGGCAATCAGTCATTTCGATGAAGACATTAATGAGCGAGCTAGGACGGACGTAGTCAATATCACTCTTTTTTCAGGACATTTGAAATGTACAGCGACAGAATTCAGAACATGGACCGTTCTTACAATATTCTCCCTGTACACCAAATCAGAACTGTAGGAGAAATAAAAGGGGCAGATAATGAAAGCTCTTACATTACTCAATGATTGATTACATTTCTCTAAAACAGGCTATAGGCTGTTTTTTTTTTGCACCACCAAGTCAGAACAGTGGGCTAAATTATGAGGGGGAAAGGGACCAAATTATTAGGGTGAGGCACATGGGCTACTAACAACTTACTACACAACATACACTTAGTATTACTTTCTTAGCTACAGTATGCTGTACATATCTCCCTGGCATATTACATCATTTATGCAGCAGCATACAAGATTTTTGTTGTGCTCACTTGAACAGGAAAGTGGCGAAGCTGTGCTTCTTATGAGCAAATTTTGTCATCTAACTTTGTCATCAAAGTCTGCCATTCTCTGGATTTATGGTGCTTTCATGACACCTGGGAACTCGGAAAGAAACAAGGTCGAATCATGAAGTCAGTGATCTTCAGGTCGGAGCTCTAGAAAGAGGCCAGAGTTCCCGACTTGGAATTCCGAGTTGGATGACCGTTCAAAATGTGTTTTCCCAATCGGAGCTCGTTTTTTTTTCAGAATTCCCAGTTTTTTTTAACCTACTGAAGTCTGAGATTTCCCAGTTCAGAGTTTCCAGTTGTTTTGAACGCGGCAGAAGTCATGCTGGATTGACAACATGGCCAATGTATCTGTAATGACCAATGACCCTGAGCCTGCTTGGATGGGCACTTCTAATGTAAATCTATGGCAGCACCCAAGGGGCCTGATTGTTCGACCTCTCCCTGTAGATTTTGCGGTGACGTGGTGTCCCCATAAGTGAAAGAACCCTGAGCCAATCACGGCGCAACCAGAGAACATTACCAACCACTATGCTCCGTATTTTCCCATTGGCTGCCCCACCACCAGAGAAAGCACTGAGCTAGGCTGAAACACCTGCATTTTGGAGCTGCCTTACTGGAGAAAGCAAAAAAGAGCCCATGTTTGTATGCGGCTTTATTAACTACGTTTTTACATTGTTTTCAAACTGATATGTGACACGTATTAATGCCAAAATGACATCCAAATCAGGCAACAACACCACAAAAATATATACAGTTTATATTTTATATATATATTTTTATAGCTAAACAGGTGTGGCTCAGAACAGGTGTGGCACTGACCCACCTGCCCTGAATTACGGGTTGCCACTGACCATTTATATCCTACTGTAGTGTTGAGCTCAACGACATATTGTGTTCACACTGCCCTGCTCGAGGGTCAACTGCGAGTGATGTGCGCGATCTCCGGAGGTAGCGCTCTAGACGTGATAATTTCGCAAGTTTACTCTCTCGAGAATCAATACCTCTCGAGAACCTCTCGAAAAGAACCCTTTGCTATCGCCACTGTGAAAACGGCCTTTGTATGGCGAGGGCAGCACAAATATCCACTGGCTTACCAATATCAACATTACAGTGGATGAAGAAAAACAAAACGGTTGCGTTGAGACAATGCTCCCTTGTTTTTGTTTCAGTAGAGTAGCCTAGCAGCCCTAAGGTTATTGGTGGACTCTCCACAGTTTAACGTGAGCTTCACTCTCCCCACTCCTCAGTGTGTCTCCACCACAGAAGCCTCCACTACGCTGCTACCTCTCCCATCCCTCTCCAGCATGCTGAGTTCCAGGCAGTCACAGGCAATGGCCTCAGCCTCCCTCCACAGTGATGACAAATAGACAGGGAGGGAGATTATGAAATTTGCTTAAGTGTGTTAATAGGCTGATTGCTGCAGCCCGGGCTGAATTTGCTGGAAGTTGATTGATTAGAGGCGTAGGTTTTCTCCACGCCCAGCAGAGCTCAGGGATTTGACGGGGTGCGCGGCGCTCGCCAAGTCTGTTACAGCGGAATTGATCTTAATTAGATCTGAAAGACCTGCCACAGCAGAATAGTCACGGCGATTAAAATGAAAAACAGGAGAAATTACTGATCAAATGAATCATAATGTCGGGCTACAGCTGTAGGTCTGGTGTAATTTGCCAGTCCACTGAGTTACATCGGCCCCGGCAGGGAGAGGCAGAGGAGGGAGAGAGAGGCTGCTACATACTGATCCGGCGGCAGCGGGAGGCTTAGGCCAGCCCATCAACTCTCTCTTATTCAATTCGCTGAGCCCGGGCCCTCGTGACCCCTGTGTGCCATCCACTGGAGCTAGCACACACACACACACACACACACACATGTATACACGCAGATGTTGTTTGCATGTACACATACACACACACGCGCGCGCACACAGACATACACAGGTTTGCACGCGCAGACGCGCACATACTGTACACGGGCATGCACACAAACACACTCATCAAATTTAGTTTTATTCATCGCCTGCTTCGTAAACAACAGTTGTGGACTCATAGTGAAATGCTTAGTTACGGGACCTTCCCAACAATGCAGAGAGAAAGAAAATAGAGAAATAATAGAAAAGTAAAACACGTAATAACAAATGTAATAATAGATACACATTGAATAATGATAACTTGTCTATGTACAAGGGGTACCAGTACATAGATGTACAGGGTCACGAAGTACATACATGCATTCTTCCACATGTTATCATTCTCTTCCATTCTTGTTTTATTTGTTTCTTTTTCTGAGTTCTCATTTGTCCTTCCTCCCCGTTCCTGCTTTTCAATAGAAAGAAGAATATCTCTTTGCACAAACTGTCTGGTTGGTTAGCTCCAATGTGCAGTCTGCCTGAACATTATCTGCTGTTTCTTGTTGAGCAACAACTTCCAGAGGCTCATGTACAGTATCTTGTATTTTCCAGCCTAACTCTATCTTTTGTCTTGGTCTGGGCTGTCCTGTCACACACTATGTGTTTTGTGTTCACTAATAGCCCTTGACCTTGGCGCAGTGTCTAGCGGTGTCTAGCTCTGTGGTTTCAGGGCTTACAGTATGTCCTGTCTCTATCCTCCATCCTCCATCCCTTCGTCAGCTTCCTGCCGTGTGTCTGGCCTCCCCCCTGCAGTCCTCTGCTTTCCTCTCCTCCGTCCCTGTCAGAGCTCCACACTGGGCCTGTCCACTCTTCTCTTTCCCGCCATCCCACAAACTCACTGGGGTAATTACACCCCAGAGCCCTGCTCTCTCCCTGCCTCCCTCTTGTCCCAGCTCTCCACAATTTACCATCAAAATCTCTTTCTCTCTCTCTCTCTTCCTCAGTGGACCCCGACATCACAGGGCCGCGGGGCCTCAGACCCACAAGTGCTGCAATTACCTGAGCCCTCTCTCTCCATATCCTTTTCTCGCTCCTTCTTCCTTCTCCCCACTTCTCTCCCCTCCGCTCCTGACTCCCCGTCAGCAGTCCCTGGCAATCAGGCTTCATTAGAGCCCTCTCGTGAAAACCCATCGTCACCAAGGTCAGCACCTGCCAACCACAACAGGCTTTCAGGGGCCTGGCTGTCTGCACTCCCCTCCCTCCCTCCCTCCCTCCCTCCCCCTCCCTCCCCCCTCCCTCCCTCTCTCCCTCCCTCCCTCCCTCCCTCCCTCCCTCCCCCCTCCCTCCCTCCCTCCCTCCCTCCCTCCGCTCAGTCGGTCTCCAGCCCATCTCAACTGCTTTTGTCTCCAGCTGAGGCTCCTTCAAACACCCGTGTCACTGTCTTCCGCTGCAGCGCACTTTTTCCTTTGTCAACCGCTGTTAGAATCAGAATCCTCCAATCTGCCCCTTTCCTCTCTTTCTGGGAGGGGGGTGTTTTTCCCATTATATTAACATGTGTATTAAAGGGCTCTTCCACGTCGATTCATTGATTTTCCAGATCAGGTACGCGCCCGCAGCCCCTGATAATTCCACTGTGTATTATATCTAAATTAAAATGACATGCCCCTAGCATGCTTAAATGTACCCGTGATTTCCATTTTCCGGACTGACTTAAGTCTATGAAATTGTCCATTTACAATCTCAGAAATCTCATGAGAAAATCGAATATTCTGTAGTGAGCAAAAATAAAGTGTTAGAAGTCATAGGCTTAATACACACACCACTGTCATATGGTCATATCGCAATTAACTACTGATGAATTAAATACAGCAGAATTGATATCAAATTTCATAAAGCACCACATCAGATGAATTTGTTGTTTACAAATATTACTACTTTTTATAAACTTGTGTGGAATTGTGCTGCTGGGATCTGTCGAAGGAAGAAGGCTCATGTGTAGTGCCGTCACTGCCGTCTAGTGCTAGAAGTAGGGCCCTGTGAGTAGTCGGGATCCTTTAGCTGCTCAGTTTGGGAGGGGGTGGAGGGAGGTAGTCTCATTAATGCACAGGGGATCTGGCTCTTAAGAAGGCAGAAAATTGCCTTACGTAACGACCTGCGCACCACCACCACAATTTAGAAATACAAATGTGCACTGTTGACTGAAGCAGAAAATAAGACTGTTGCCCATCAACAGACAGCGCCACATTTTCCATATGAATAATTATACTGCATAAGGGGAGCCAGATGAGGGAAACAGCCTGGGCATGACAGCACTGCTACTTTTATTTACTTCAAATGAGAGGGATTAGGGCCAAGGAAATATTCAGACTCAGGCCAAAGAAATTTGGGATAAGTCCCAAAAATAAGTATATTCATGTTTACTATATTTTCTAAAAAACAATTATACTTGGAATCAGGAGAGAATAAGCAGGAAATTCGGAATCCTCCAACCAGGATTCATGGAAAACCTGTGAATTTATTTTAAGTTCCCGGAATTTTGCAATTACTGCCATTCTTGAATTAGGGATGTAACAAGCAGGCAGTGGTGTTAAATAATTAAGTCGTTATTTTGGGGTATCTGTACTGTAGTTTACTATTCATATTTGTGACAACTTTTATTTTTACATTCCTAAAGAAAAGAATGCACTTTTTACCTCATACATTTTCCCTGGCACCCAAAAGTACTTGTTACATTTTGAATGCTTAGCAGAACAGGAAAATGGCCACATTCGCACACATAAAGAGAACATCCATGGTCATCCCTACTGCCTCTGATCTGGCCGAGTCACTAAACATACTCTATATATACAAAAGTATGTGGAAACCCTTTCAAAGGAGGGAATTCTGCATTACACAGTTGAAGTTAGACGTTTACATACACCTTTAGCCAAATACATTTAAACTCAGTTTTTCACAATTCCTGACATTTAAGTAAATAAAAATTCCCTGCCTTAGGTCAGTTAGGATCACCACTTTATTTTAAGAATGTGAAATGTCAGAATAATAGTAGAGATAATGATTTATTTCAGCTTTTATTTATTTCATTACACTCCCAGTGGGTCAGAAGTTTACATACACTCAATTAGTATTTGGTAGCATTGCCTTTAAATTGTTTAACTTGGGTCTAACGTCTTGGGGAGCCTTCCACAAGCTTCCCACAATACGTTGGGGAATTCTGGCCCATTCCCCCTGACAGAGCTGGTGTAACTGAGTCAGGTTCTTGGGCTCCTTGCTCGTACACGCTTTTTCAGTTCTGCCCACACATTTTCTATAGGATTGAGGTCAGGGCTTTGTGATGACCACTCCAATACCTTGACTTTGTTGTCCTTAAGCCATTTTGCCCAAACTTTGGAAGTATGCTTGGTGTCATTGTCCATTTGGTAGATCCATTTGCGACCAAGCTTTAACTTCCTGACTGATATCTTCAGATGTTGCTTCAATATATCCACATCATTTTCTCTCCTCATGATCACATCTATTTTGTGAAGTGCACCAGTCCCTCCTGCAGCAAAGCACCCCCATAACATGATGCAGCCACCCCCGTGCTTCACGGTTGGGATGGTGTTCTTCGGCTTGCAAGCCTCCCCATTTATCCTCAAACATAACGATGGTCATTATGGCCAAACAGTTCTATTTTTGTTTCATCAGACCAGAGGACATTTCTCCAAAAAGTACGATCTTTGTCCCCATGTGCAGTTGCAAACCGTAGTCTGTCTTTTTTATGGAGGTTTTGGAGCAGTGGCTTCTTCCTTGCTCAGCGGCCTTTCAGGTTACGTCGATATAGGACTTGTTTTACTTTGGATATAGATACTTTTGTACCTGTTTTCCTCCAGCATCTTCACAAGGTCCATTGCCGTTGTTCTGGGATTGATTGCCACTTTTCGCACCAAAATATGTTCATCTCTAGGAGACAGAAGGCGTCTCCATCCGGAGCAGTATAACAGCTGCGTGGTCCCATGGTGTTTATACTTGCGTACTATTGTTTGTACAGATGAACGTGGTACCTTCAGGTGTTTGGAAATTGCTCCCAATGATGAACCAGACTTGTGGAGGTCTACAATTCTTTTCTGAGGTCTTGGCTGATTTCTTTTGATTGTCCCATGATGTCAAGCAAAGAGGCACTGAGTTTGAAGGTAGGCCTTGAAATACATCCACAGGTACACCTCCAATTGACTCAAATAATATATATATATATACTACATGTATGGGGACATGTGTATAAAATTGAGCACACAGACATGCAATCTCCATAGACAAACATTGGCAGTAGAATGGCCTGTACTGAAGAGCTCAGTGACTTTCAACGTGGCACTATCATAAGATGCCACCTTCCCAACAAGTCAGTTTCTGCCCTGCTAGAGCTGCCCTGGTCAACTGTAATGCTGTTATTGTGAAGTGTAAAAGTCTAGGAGCAACAACAGCTCAGCCGTGAAGTGGTAGGCCACACAAGCTCACAGAAT
Source organism: Oncorhynchus nerka (assembly GCF_034236695.1). Lineage (NCBI taxonomy): Eukaryota > Metazoa > Chordata > Actinopteri > Salmoniformes > Salmonidae > Oncorhynchus > Oncorhynchus nerka. Next base: position 32,348,185 of record NC_088401.1, on the reverse strand, counting down.
GGGACTGCGGAGTGCTGAAGCCCGTAGCGAGTAGAAATTGTCTGTCCTCGGTTGCAAAACTCACTACTGAGTTCCAAACTCCCTGTGGAAGCACGTCAGCACAATAACTGTTCGTCGGGAGCTCCATGAAATTGGTTTCCATGGCAGAGCAGCCACTCACAAGCCTAAGATCACCATGCGCAATGCCAAGAGTCAGCTGGAGTGGTGTAAAGTTTGCCTCCATTGAACTCCGGAGCAGTGTTCTCTGGAGTGATGAATCACGCTTCACCATCTGGCAGTCCGACTGACTAATCTGGGTTTGGCAGATGTCAGGAGAACGCTACCTGCTCGAATGCATAGTGCCAACTGTAACGTTTGGTGGAGGAGAAATAATGGTCTGGGGCTGTTTTTCATGGTTCGGGCTAGGCCTCTTAATTCCATCGAAGGGAAATCCTAACTCTACAGCATACAATAACATTCTAGACAATCCTGTGCTTCCAACATTGTAGCAACAGTTTGGGGAAGGCCCTTTCCTCTTTCAGTATGACAATGCCCCCATGCACAAAGCGAGGTCCATACAGAAGTGGTTTGTCAAGATCGATGTGGAAGAACTTGACTGGCCTGCACAGAGCCCTGACCTCAACTCGATTGAAGACCTTTGGGATGAATTGGAACGTCGATTGCGAGCCAGGCCTTATCGCCCAACATCAGTGCCCGACCTCACTAATGCTCTTGTTGCTGAATGGAAGCATGTCCCGCAGCAATGTTCCAACATCTAGTGGAAAGCCTTCCCAGAAGAGTGGAGGCTGTTATAGCAGCAAAAGGGGGACATATTCCATATTAATGTCCATGATTTTGGAATGAGATGTTCAACGAGCAGGTGTCCACATACGTTTGGTCATGTAGTGTACATGCATTGCCCCTGGCGATCCGTAAATTTAAAAAACAAGAAAATATTGCTGTCTGGTTCAAAATTAGGAATTTGAAATGATTTATACTTTTACTTTTGATACTTAAGTATATTTGAGCAATTATATTTACTTTTAGACTTTTACTCAAGTGGTATTTTACTGGGTGACTTTCACTTTCACTTTTACTCAAATATGACAATTAGGGACTTTTTCCACCACTGCGAGCAGGTTTTCTTTCCACAGCACTGTGTTACTATGTACAGCGACATGCTCACCTATTTGCTGCTTCCCATCTGTGTTTTGGTGCTTGTTCCTTTCCTTCCTCTCCCACTGAGTAGAGAGTAGAGGAGTAGAGTAGAGGAGGCTGAAGAGAGGAGGCTACCAGCCCAGAGCAGACGGCCAGTAGACAGACTTGGTGCCCAGATCAGCCTCACATTGGGTGCAACACACAGTTGAGCCTTGGAGATGGGGAGCTGAGCCAAGGCTCACTTAACAGTGGATACAGAATAGGGTTTCTTTAATTATGAGGGTAAGCCGTGACATTGAGCCCCCCCCCCCCCCCCCCCTCCAGTGGGCTCCCAGACACAGGCTACGTTCTAAGTGCTCCGCTCCACTGAGGAGGCCAATCCCCCCGCAGGGCGCGACTCTGCCGCCTGTAATTTCTGATGCCCATTAGTGACCGCAAACAGAGCATCGGGCTCACACAAGGTAAACAGCCACATCGCACAGCAGCAGCATCGCAAAGAGCCTCCTATTTTAATTGAATGTTATTACATTATGGCATCATGCTAAGACCAAGTCAAAAGTCAGAGCTAAATATGACCAGAAAATGTTTTATTTGCATGTTATGTTGGAATTAGATGATCTAATTCAGGCTTAATGGGGGCACTCAATAGCTGTACTCTAAACTGCTCATACACCATTGGAACACAGGAAAGGGAAGCTCCATCATGTATTTGTCCAGGTGGGTGATCTTCTGCCCCATTTCATTAGCAGAGTGAAACTGATATGGACGATTCTGTGAATGAACCAGAATTCAAAGTGAATCATTTTACTTAGTTTTTCCTCAAGCAATTTTTGAGATCTGTGTTGAAACGATCTTATGGCCGAACAGCAATGCTCAAATACGTTTACGGAACATCTGATCGTTTTCTTGCCTTGGTACCTGACTTGCATATCTTTGACCACCTTTTGCAAAACTTTCAATCCAAATGTCATCGGTGAATTCAAAATTCACCGTTAAGGGTTCTGTTCACAGAATACAACGCATTGTTTTCATCAGAAGAGAAATGTGTGCAATTGTGTTCACTGTTTCCAGCCATCAGTAAATACTAGTGCACAACATTATAAATCACCCCATCAGTGTCATACCATGCAAATACAATATATGGAAGGATCTAGGCCATGGAGACCGTCTAATTGTTAGGATTTTTTTACAATATTGCAGACATGCAGAGAAGGAAGTTAGGTGGGTTCGTTTTTCTTCGACATTGTGGCCTTCCATTATATAGCTTTGCATTGGAGTGGATTGAGGCCTATACATTCATATCAGTTGTGTTCCTCCATTGTATTCACCTTTCCGTCTTTCTATTGTGGATAGTGTGACAGAATACAGGGAATTGGATTGTGATGATACTGATGAATGAATCCTGCACACAATGTACTTATGTTTTGCAAAAAAAAAATGCAATCAGGCATAATATTTGATTTGATGTGTATGAAATTGTTTGGTGAAATATTCATAAAAGGAGAGTAATTGCCCATAATTCTGCAACCTTTGGATAGTTGTACTTTACTAACAGCAAAGAAAATGTATTCATCTACTGGGATTTTTAAAATACTAACTTTCTGTTTTGTCTGCTTGGACTCAAGACATACAGTAAATGTGGCTGTGTTAATCTAATCTTAGTCGTGTTCTTTTGATGAGTCTATTTGCAATTTTGCCGGTGTAATATGGTCTTGATGAATGTATTAATGTTTTGAGAAGGCAACTTACTGTTTTGCAAAAAGCCACAGAGTTCTGTGTCTAGTCGACTCTGTTTTGAAAATCAACAACATTGTTCCCAAAAAAATGCTTGTACGCGTTTGAGAAAAACTGAAACGTGTATGTGGGAGAGTGTGCGTGTGTCTGTCTCCGTGTGTGTGTGTGTGTGTGTGTGTGTGTGTGTGTGTGTGTGTGTGTGTGTGTGTGTGTGTGTGTGTGTGTGTGTGTGTGTGTGTGTGTGCGTGCGTGTGTGTGAGCGGTGGGGTTTATTGATCTGGGGTGACCACGTCTCGGCCATGGAGCGCCTCTCTTGTGATTAATCTCTGGACTCAGAGTCGACCAATGACACGTGACAGGCCTCCCCCTCAATCTCCCTCATTTCTCTTCATTATAGGCTGTGTTGTTGGACACCACAGAGGAGAGTAATCATTTACCTTTATTGTGTTTATAAAGCCGGATCATGGATGACCCTTTCTATATTGAATTGAGGACATGGAAAGATCACCGGTCATTGATTAGGAGGATATTAAAGTCATTCAAATGCTATATTTATATGTCAAACAACAGCAACGTGAAAATAGATGGCATTTCTACGCCAAATGAAAAATAATGGAGGTTACCGTGATCATGTCATAAAAAATGGCCAAAGTTAAGCAATACATTTAGTTTAATCTTGTTAGGTGATTGCTGTTCCTTAACTTTTTGGACAGAAATGGTTGAATGCACGCCCAACATAATTTCATTCCTCTCCAGGGGTTGTTTTCCGGACAGTAAAGCCTGGTTGCAGACTAAAAAGCACTTCCTAATATGAAGAGTCTCCATTGAGAATGCTTTTAAGTCTAGGACTGCTTAGTCTGTGTCCGAGGAACCAGCCCCTAGTGATTTACCATGTGAATATCTGGTTTTGTTATTCAGTGCATTTTTGACCGGATGTTTCATTTTTCACTTACTTTTGTGGTAAACTGAGAAATAGCACAGACCAGGAACGCAATGCCTCCACTTCACACTCTCAGCCAGAGTAATACTCTCTCTGCCGTTTCACATCTGCAGCAGGAGAGGAAAGGTGGCTTTAAAAACAACAACAACAACAAAACTCATGTTTCTCAACTTTACAACCATACGGAAATAACTGCACCAAATGTCACTTCATGAAACCGGAATGGTCAGCGGATTTCCACGAATAGTACTTCATCACATAGCCAGCGGCCATAAATGTAACACACCTGGAAAAAAATACTAATATTATGGACCATTCCTCAAACGGTGGGAGGAATTAGAATGAAAGGGATGTTATATGGTACATATTGTAGCCACACAGAGGAAATTGAACATTATAGTCCCCGTTGTGAACTCTCAAGCCCCACAATTATCAACACTTGGGCGAGAACAGGTTTTACTTAATGATTCAAGCCGTTGCTCATTTCACACGAGGCTAGCGAGAGAGGAGATTGGCGGCTACTCTCCTGCACTCAATCATCCCTTTATAGTGAGCCCCAACCTTTTCACGACTCTGCTCTTCCTTCATTTGCATTCTGCCTCATTCAGTTCATTAAATATGGCCATTCTCCCCGCCAATTAAGGATGTCTATTACCTGGAGTTAATACATCTTATTTGATCAGCACAACCACCCTCTGTTAACTAGTTGTCGGACTGCTGGGATAGGATGACATCACTCCGTTAGCAAGCACCACTCCCCACTCCCACCCGTCTCTGGTCCACTGCCAGTAGAATGGTCCGTATGGATACTGTTGTCTTGTGGTGTTGTATTGTCATGGCGTTTACTGTCCCTGGCGTTCTGTACGCCTTTCTAGCTTTCTCTTCCCTCATCGTCAATGTTCAATGTCCTTTCCAATGTTGATTTGTGACAATGGCCCATAAGTAGAGTGGTAACAGAGGCCCATCGGTGGCCCAGAAGGAGCTCTGAGGACCTAGAGTGAAGGAGCAGTGTGTGAGCCTCAGTCACCCCAGCCAACCCAGGGACTAGAGGTGTTTGGGAGGGCCTAATGGCATTTCGATGTACATGAGCCTAGTGGCGGATGCGAGGGGAAGGAGGTTGGGGCTGTTTGGGGAAGATAGGCCCAGCAGAGGACTGGCAGACAGAGAGCGTGCTTTCTCATGTCACAGCTGATTACATTCACTCAGGAGTGGGGAAAGAAGAGAGGGGTGGAGGGATGTGCGAGGTGGGGCTGGGAAAAATGGAGCGAGGGATGGGAAACTTCTTTGTTTTTCCTCCTGAGATAGACGCCCGTTCCTCTCATCCAGAAGCGATAACGCTATTGATTGTTCATTTTCCCTGTTTGGTTCACTTTGCCATACTTTTGGCTGAGTGATGACGAGTATGACAGAAGGGCTTAAGATGGATGTGCTACTTTGACAGATGGACTATGTGTATCTGGCTGCATTCAATAGCATTACTTTGCCAGGCTTCCTTCTAGTGCTATCAACCCCATTACTACATGAGGACCCTCTCAGACAAGCTGAAGTACATTATTTTCAATACTGGTCAGATATACTGTGCTCTCATGTACAGGTTTGTTTGTCCATTACATATGCTGAGTATGCAATTCCACTATTTTCATCCTACCGTAATTGTCCACTCTTAGGTGGTTTGGTCCCGTTTGGTCCAGCTAAATGCTCTCTGATAATGACCTTATAAGGAGCTGGGAGAACTGAGGACTATAATGGATGTTGTTCCAAGCTCGTTGGTAATGCTAGAACACTCTGTTCTCCTTTTCCAATATATATCGCTGCAAAACAAACAGATAATTATGTTTTGCAAAATGATTGTGAGATGCTTCCTTTTTGTTGTCTGGCCCCGGTTGATACCCATTACCTCTGCTGTGTTCTGTCCCGTTGTGCCCCCCCGGGAGGGAAAAAGTTATTAACTTAAAAACAGGCACATAAGAAGAGCCAGCCCAGAATAAACTCCAGTTAGTTTGTGTCAGACACTTTAGTTTCCAAAGGGGGTTTCTCCACGCTCACAGAGAGCCTATTTTCTCTCCTATTCCAGAGATTACACGGGTTACTGCCCCCGGGTGACCCTCATGGTCAAATGGCAACAGCACAGGCAACAACAGTGAGCATAATAGAGCATAATAGTAATAGTCCTCAACTTTTTTGCCCATGGCGAAATACATGTTTTTTTTAACAACGTGACTGTTTCATCAAAGAATGACCTACCTTGAATCGAGGACCTTGTTTTCTCTATACTGACCCCTACTCCATGTACTGTACACTGTACTGTATACCGTTAATATGATGAATAAGGCTTATAGAGACTGATGGTAAGTAGTAGCGACTGGAAACATCTGTGGCTGGTGTTCCACTGAGGATAACCTGCTGTGTGTCTCAAACTGGTGTTTGGTCCTACAGTGAACCTGACTTTACATTACACAGCATCAGAAGACGCAGTACTCCCTGGTGACTCCAGAATATGTACTTATGCAATTATTTCATGTCATTATCAGGCTCCTGGGGCTCCTGTTTGTGTGTTATTGGCCCGATACAGCCACGGTGAGCGACTAGTGAGATCCATAACACTCCATAACCACACGATTCACCAACCTATTGACGGGAGAATGAAAAGTCTGGAACACAATGGTTTACATGGCGGCCCTGCAAACGGGAAGATCACTATTTATCTCCTGCAACACACGCAATCAACACAAATGCTGGGCCAGGTCTGTCATTTTCTGCCTCCTGTTGTGCTGTTGAGAGGAAGCACTGTGGCGGAAAATCACCTGTTTAGGTGTCAAACACCGCTATCCCCCCTCCTTATGCCTGGCTCTCCCTCAAACTGCTAGCCATATTACCCAATACAAGATCCTAGGCTACAGCCCAGTTGGCGCTCTCGTTTTACCTGGATTTACTAGAATAACAGCCTCTGAATAGCAGAGGGATATCAAACACAATAATACTACCACAAACAGTTGTTCAGCTGCCCACTTATACACTGTAGCTACACAGGACATAGCACCATAGTTTCAAAGCACAAGAGTATCACACACACACACACACACACAAACACACACTGGGTGGGGAATTTACTCACACACACAAACACACACCAGGTGGGAAATTTACTCACACACACACAACACACACTGACAACGACACGGCTCGGGGCCCTGGGTCTAAACCTCAGCCTGTGCAACTGGGTTCTGGACTTCCTGACGGGCTGACCCCAGGTGGTGAAGGTAGGAAACAACACTGATCCTCAACACTGGGGCCCCACAAGGGTGCGTGCTCAGCCCCCTCCTGTACTCCCTGTTCATCCATGACTGCATGGCCACGCACGTCTCCAACTTAATGATCAAGTTTGCAGACAGAATACAGCAGTGGTAGGACTGGTTACCAAAAACAACGAGACAGCCTACAGGGAGGAGGTGAGGGCACTGACGGAGTGGTGCCAGGTAAATAATCTCTCCCTCAACATCAACAAAATGAAGGAGCTGATCGTGGATTACAGGAGACAGCACAGGGAGCACGACCCCATCCACATCGACGAAACTGCAGTGGAGAGGGTGAAAAGCTTCAAGTTCCTCAGCGTGCACATCACTGATTATCTGAAATGGTACATCCACGCAGACAGTGTGTTAAAAAAAGCCAAATGGTGCCTCTTCAACCTCAGGAGGCTGAAGTAATTTCGCTTGGCCCCTAAGACCGTCACGAACTTCTACAAATGCAACATTGAGAGCATCCTGTCGGGCTGTATCACCACCTGGTACGGTAAAAGCCCCGTCCACAGCCGCAGGGCTCCCCAGAGGGTGGTGTGGTCAGCCCAACGCATCAACGGGGGCACACTGCCTGCCCTCCATGACATCTACAGCACCCAGTATCACAGGAAAGCCAAGAAATTCCTCAAGAACCTCAGCCACTCGAGCCAAGGCCAGTTCACCCGCTACCATGTAGAAGGCGGAGACAGTACAGGTGCATCCAAGCTGGGACCGAGAGACTGAGAAACAGCTTCCATCACCTACACTCAGTACCCTGCCCTGAACCTTAGTTACTGTTCTAGCCGGCTACCACCTGGTACTCTACCTTGCACCTCAGAGACTGCTGCCCTGCCCACATAGTCATTGAACACTGGTCACTTTAATAATGTTTACATACTCTTTTACACACTTTATATGTATACACTGCATTCAAGTCAAAGCTCATCCTATATAACTACTTCTGTACACACTTTTTCTATTTGTATACTGTCCATACTGTCTGTACACACCATCATATTATATTCCGGATTCTGACATTGCTGGTTCTAATATTTCTATATTTGTTCATTCCTTTCTTTTTCTTTTTTGGGGGGGATTTGCGTGTATTGTTTTGTATTGTGAAGTTTTACTGCACTGCTGAAGCTAGGATCATAAGCATTTCTCTGCACCCGCGACAACATCTGCAAAATATGTGTACGTGACCAATACATTATTGATTTCATTTATTGATTTCACGCCAACTACATCAGGAAGTCAAGTGACTCTGTCAGAGCAGATACCGTTGTCTGTTTACTGATCTAGACCTCTCCGCCTCCACATGAAGCCTGGCTCTGCTCTGCTCTGCTGTTGTGTAGACACCCCTCTCTACATCCTCCTCCTCTCCACTGTGCCTCTATCAGGCTAGCACATCACCCCATGGGATTACCAAATACACATCATCAACCCAGTTACATGAGGAAATCCTCTTTATCAGACCAGCATAACCAAAACGCCTAAGGGCCTGATATTTAAACGATAACATAACCAAATCCTCTCTGTCTCACCTGGGCTTGGCCATTGTATCACCTCTCACTTCCCCCCCTCAGCAGAGGAGAGAGAGCGGCTCCACTCAGAAATGGAGGGAGGATTACCTCTTAATGCAATCCCTGGCTGACTAACTGATATCACCAGGCGACCCTTTCCCACCACTTTCTCACCAATACATGTAGTCATTTGAAGTTTTGGCCCAGATAAGCCCCTCCCTCAAATCCAGCTCTGCTCCTCCAGCAGGAAGCAGGATACAGGGTTCTGGCTGACTCTCTCCATTCCCCCACTACATATATGGATTTCAGCCATGGGATTCCCTATGGGCCCTGGTCAAAAGAAGTGCACTAGGGAATAGGGTGCCACTTGGGATGCAGAATTGGGGGGGAGGAGGGGGGGTCTGGTCACACTCTCCTGGAGCAGTTTTAGTTTGTCTGATATTATGAAAATATGACAAAAATACAGGTCATTGTGTGAACTTGCATGTGAATTGCGAGGAAGACAACCCTTATATCTACTGTATATTTCACTCTCACTATTACTATTCACCTAATACTTTTTTTTGCACTATTGGTTAGAGCCTGTAAGTAAGCATTTCACTGTAAAACCTGTTGTATTCGGCGCATGTGACAAATCAACTTTGATTTGATTTGATTTGACAATGTCACGCTAAAAAGGCTAAGTGACACTGCATACTTTATCATTTAAAAAAAAAGGAGTCTAGACACACTATCAGTTTGTCTAGGTACCAATCTCACTCCAAAGACGTTTTGGCATGAAGGCATCTTGCCACTCCATGGGGTAGCCAGGTTATTTTGATCCTGTTTATCTTGAACTCCCGCTGATTCCATGAGATGTAAAAATCAACAAACTATTGCTATCTCCATTGACATGAGCTTCAATATGATCAAAAATGAACGAGATAAGTTTAGAAGGTTAGAAGTCGGGTAGATATCATCGCAAAAATGGAGATCCAAAATGACACGAGTCCTTCAGGGCATCCATTTCACTGTAGAGTGACATGTTTTCAAAACGATTGCTGAATGTCAAGTAATGAAATATATGCTTCCTCCTCTGTTTTGTTCCTCTGGCCTTTTACTACCCTCCGTAGAGGAAATTAATTGTAAATTATGAGCCTCTGATTGGAACAAGATCATGGAAGAACAAATCAAATTGTCAAACGTTATAAAACCCTCCAAAGACATATGGAAATGATGTGCAAATGTTTTATCGTGTGGAGATGATGACAGATGTCAAGTAGCCAATGACGAGGAAAAGCTTGAATGAACTCTCCGATGTGCTGTAAAATAACTAAAGTGGAAAGACATTTCTTCTTAACGCTTCCTACTGAGGTTGCTCAGAAGGACGAACGGGCCATGGGCACATAAGAAAGAAAATACCTGTGATTATCTGGAGAGAAAGGGAAAAAAACGGATGACTTTCAGACTAGGGGACGCAATATCAATCATGGCCAATTTGAGGCCACCAACATGAAATATGATTTCATAAGACAAATGCAGTGTCATTCTTAATGTGCTTAACCTTTACTGTCAATGAAAAAGTATTGATCGTTCTGTGGCATTTTTTTTCTCTCCATCATTTGATTTCAGACGCGTAATAACACATGGTGATGGGGAACAATAAAAGATGAATGGCAACTGAACGGTCTCAGTTTAACAAAGATCAAATCCCCGGAGAGCGATTGTGTGGACAGAAAAATGAGTGGAATTTGTGCCTTTGCTGGAGTCGTTTTTGATATTGTCCAGAACTATCTGAACAATAATATATTTCCATGACTCTCTAAGTTATCTATCTACGTATCAATGATGTTTTTACATGACTGTAACATTGTCTACTCAGCGTGATATATAAAGGCTATATATGAATTTGAGTGATTACATTACCCCCTCATCCCTCAGCTGTTTACCAAAAAGTGGTGTGGTGATGGCTTTGTTTTTGTTTGAATTCCAGATTGCTCCTTTAAGGTGCTTATTAGTCTGTTCAATATTTTCTCCAACCATCTTTGAATATGTATTAGCCCTCTGCATAACATTATTGCCAACCAGGAATAGTTATTCACAGCCTAAACAGTACTTCTATTATTTCTCTATTCTCTTGAGTCATTGGACGATCTCCTCTGCCGGCCTGCTATTTTTTCCCCCCTTACTCAACCTAATAAGGCTCTGCTCTGCTGCACTACAACCAAATCAGCAGTGCATTTTCACCCTCTAATAAGTGGTTAGCTTGATTTATCTGGGTGATCTCATGCTCCTACGAGGCTGGAGCTCCACAGGCTCTGCCCACACGGGAGACGTCCTTTACAATCACTTGGCCTGTCCACCAGTTCCAGATGAGTCCATTACAGCCAGGGTAAACGCGGTCATTTTTTTAAACCCTGGAAAGGAGCAGTGTGGTGGCGCGGTATGGTGGCAGGTTGATTCAGAGTGGGAGCGTGTTGAGATGGTTGAGGATACAATGATGCATAGCTACCATGGCTCCTTCTGTCGTTAAACCGTCATGGTCTGGTGCTGTCCAGCCTCTGCAGAGATGCTGCAGGGCCCTGGGGGAGCCCCGAGGGCCACAGGAAGCCCTTAGACTGGTAAAATGGGCACTTATTCACCGGCCCACGCCCTGTCCCTGCCCTCCCGGACCCCACCCTGTCCCTGCCCTCCCGGACTCCACCCTGTCCCTGTCCCTGCCCTCCCAGACCCCACCCTGTCCCTGCCCTCCCGGACTCCACCCTGTCCCTGTCCCTGCCCTCCCAGACCCCACCCTGTCCCTGCCCTCCCGGACCCCACCCTGTCCCTGCCCTCCCGGACCCCACCCTGTCCCTGCCCTCCCGGACCCCACTCTGTCCCTGCCCTCCCGGACCCCACCCTGTCCCTGCCCTCCCGGACCCCACCCTGTCCCTGCCCTCCCGGACCCCACTCTGTCCCTGCCCTCCCGGACCCCACCCTGTCCCTGCCCTCCCGGACCCCACCCTGTCCCTGCCCTCCCGGACCCCACCCCGGCTCTCTTCTGGGCACACGCTTCTAAGGGCTGGATGATGGACTACTGGTCATATACCTCACAGTACTACTTTAGTAACAAAGCATCAGCACTATATTCTGTCAAGCTACTTCACTTTCCTCATCCTCCACTGTCTCCCATGTTTGTTTACTTACAGTAACACTTGGAGAACACTGATCACTGGTTCTAATTTATAACCAAACGGTAACTGTCATTAACGGTATGATTCTGTCCCTGCAGTTGAACCCTCTGGCCAGCCAGGCTGCGGTGGCGGCAGCAGCAGCAGCTATGGGCTCTATGGCCGGATCCCAGGTCTTTGGCAACACCCTCTCCAACCTGCAAGCTGGAGTCACGGGGCAACTGGTCACTAATGCACAAGGACAGGTTAGTGATCTTTACCAGTCGTAATATCAAAAGAGGAATCCTAGAGGTTTCACAGTGTTCATTAGACCTGACTAGAACTACTTGTAAATGAAATGCGAAAGTTATAGTGGGGGAAGATCACATCACGTAATGATGGTTTCACTGTATTTTCCATGTTCTTCAGTCAATGTTACACTGTACCAGTCTTAGTAAACACTTTCCACTAACTAAATACACACAACACACAATTCCAAAGACTGGATGGTCTCAATGTTTCATTTTCATATGTAGTAATCTTGTTTGGGGGTTTCTTTCTTTCTTTCTTTTTTAGCTGCGTGTTATGTGGCGTTGCTCCGCGGCAGCCATCCTGCCATATGTTAAGCTTTTTGGGAATAAACAAAGCCCTTCCTCCTCTTATCCGCATGCAGCCGTCGCAGTAAAACGCTGACCTTGTCATATTTACAGGGTGGCTGCAGAATTGTTCCATCAGTAGCCAGAGGCTTGAACGATGACGCTTGTCAGAGTGGGGCCCTATCTAATGAATCATCTTATCGCAGGTGCACACGGCGCATATTAAAGGAAGATCGCGTGGACAATGTGCCCTTTCACGCCAGCCAGTTATTTACCTTAACCCCTATTTCATCCCTCGCTCTCCGCCCTCCTCCCGCTATCCTGTTTATCACTCAATTAAAACCACGGCCCGGCGAATACCTTTTTGTGGTTTTATGATAAGACGGACCTAATTCCATGCTTGTTTGTGTAGGAAGTCTGTAAGGAGTAAGAATTGCTGTACAGGGAAGATTCTGTCAACATGCTCATGACAGAGCAATGCACATACAGTTGAGGTCGGAAGTTTACATACACTTAGGTTGGAGTCATTAAAACTCGGTTTTCAACCACTCCACAAATGTCTTGTTAACAAACTACAGTTTCGACAAGTCGGTTAGGACATCTACTGTGAGCATGACACAAGTAATTTTTCCAGCAATTGTTTACAGACAGATTATTTCACTTATAATTCACTGTATCACAATTCCAGTAGGACAGAGGTTTACATACACTAAGTTGACTGCCTTTAAACAGCTGGGAAAATTCCAGATAATTATGTCATGGCTTTAGAAGCTTCTGATAGGCTAATTGACATCACTTGAGTCAATTGGAGGTGTACCTGTGGATGTATTTCAAGGCCTACTTTCAAACTCAGTGCTTCTTTGCTTGACATCATGGGAAAATCAAAAGAAATCAGCCAAGACCTCAGAAGAAAAGTTGTAGACCTCCACAAGTCTGGTTCATCCTTGGGAGCAATTTCCAAACGCCTGAAGGTACCACGTTCATCTGTGCAAACAATAGTACACAAGTATAAACACCATGGGACCACGCAGCCGTCATACTGCTCAGGAAGGAGACGCATTCTGTCTCCTAGAGATGAACGTACTTTGGTACGAAAAGTGCAAATCAATCCCAGAACAACGGCAATGGACCTTGTGAAGATGCTGGAGGAAACAGGTACAAAAGTATCTACATCCACAGTAAAACGAGTCCTATATCGACATAATCTGAATGGCTGCTCAGCAAGGGAAAAGCCACTGCTCCAAAACCACCATAAAAAAAGCCAGACTACGGTTTGCAACTGCACATGGGGACAAAGATCGTACTTTTTGGAGAAATGTCTTCTGGTTTGATGAAACAAAAATATAACTGTTTGGCCATAACGACCATCGTTATGTTTGGAGGAAAAAGGGGGAGGCCTGCAAGCCAAAGAACACCATCCCAACCGTGAAGCACGGGGGTGGCTGCATCATGTTATGGGGATGCTTTGCTGCAGGAGGGACTGGTACACTTCACAAAATAGATGGCATAATGAGGATGGAAAATGATGTGGATATATTGAAGTAACATCTCAAGACATCAGTCAGGAAGTTAAAGCTTGGTCGCAAATGGGTCTTCCAAATGGACAATGACCCCAAGCATACTTCCAAAGTTGTGGCAGAATGGCTTAAGGACAACAAAGTCAAGGTATTGGGGTGGCCATCACAAAGCCCTGACCTCAATCCTATAGACAATTTGTGGGCAGAACTGAAAAATGCCCGTGTGAGCAAGGAGGCCGACAAACCTGACTCAGTTACACCAGCTCTGTCAGGAGGAATGGCCCAAAATTCACCCAACTTATTGTGGGAAGCTTGTGGAAGGCTCTCCAAAACGTTTGACCCAAGTGAAACAATGTAAAGGCAATGCTACCAAATACTATTTGAGTGTATGTAAACTTCTGACCCACTGGGAACGCGATGAAAGAAATAAAAGCTGAAATAAATAATTCTCTCTACTATTATTCTGGCATTTCACATTCTTAAAATAAAGTGGTGATCCTAACTGACCGAAGACAGGGACTTTTTACTCGGATTAAATGTCAGGAATTGTGAAAAACTGAGTTTAAATGTATTTAGCTAAGGTGTATGTAACCGTCCGACTTCAACTGTATCGTAGGCTACTTATAATTGTGTATGACTGTAGATGTTTTTCTATGTTTGTCCACACATACTGTAAACAGATTCTGTGAGTCTGTGTTAGTCCTTGATGCTAAATGCGGCTAATGAGACAGTGTGGGTTTCCCTGGTCTGGGAAAAGGTGCCGGGGCCACAGGGACAGATCGCCATGGAGATGCATTTGATGGGATGCTCTGTGCTTTTGTAGTGTATCGGCGACTGACATTGGCTGACATAATCAGGTCACTGAGACGGTCAAAGCCCTGGGCTACAGTCCTTTGCTCCCCACCTCATTATTTCGGAGCATTATTCAGTCTGAGCACTCTGAAACGTGCACCACACTTTACTAACGTAGCCAGGGTCCGCACACGCACACGTGCGCACGTACACGCCGACACCCCTCTTATACTGGGAAGGGAACATTACAGAAACTAAATGCATGCTTGGAACTTGACTGGGAGACAAAACAAACACTGCCTCAGAAGCTGCCCACCCTAAAAGCAGAAATGGTGTCGGTATGTAGATTCTCAAACAGGAAACAAAAGAATAGCTTTTATCAGACTTTGGTGTTTATTTTGCTGGAAGAAGGATAGAGGGACTAGACTAGCTCGAATACATGTACACTTCTTGAATATTAATTCTCTAGCTAGGTAAGACAACATTGTGACAGCGTTGTACTAAAGCACAAGGAATTTGATAAAAAGATATCTGTGTGAAAATCCCTGTCCTGCATTGATTTTGAGTCCTTTCTTCTCCTAAGAGAGGTCTTTTAATCTAAATTAAGTATTTTTGGTATTTTGAAGAGAGCGGAACACAATACAGTAGTGGTTACAGTCATTTACCCTATCACTAATGCCCATTGGATTTCTTCAGGGGCGCAACTTTGGTTTTATACGTGGGGGGGGACATAATATTTATATGTATATATTACATTTTTTGTCAGATAAACACTCCAAACAGCCTACCCGACTGCTCATAGGCGTCCACATGGTCCTAAAGCACCCCGTTGCCCTGTTTGTATCACATTCCAATGATGAAAATGAAATTTCAGAATATGGGGGGGGGCATGTCCCCTTTCCCCAGTGAAAGTTGCGCCCTGGATTTCTTGTTAGAGTAGGTTCCAGATAGGGGCTTTTAAAAGCATTGGATATAATAATGTGGCTTTAACATGTGTCATCCTGATTATGGAGTATATGTGTCCAGTAATCAACGAAGCCACTCTTCAGTCCCATCTTTGTAAGGCTGTACTGTAAGAAAGAGTTCATTCAATAATGAATTTCATATCAGTACACAGTCTACCTAAGGAAAGCACTGCACCATTTTACCTTAGTTCCTCAGTATCTAGAGGAAACATTTCCTCACAAATGCTTCTGTCATACTACGTATTCCCTTGTACTATGCACAATTTTACCACACATTCTGTGCCATACCTTCCATGGCTCCATAGAGAAACCTTTAATATTTTGACAAAGAGAGCAATGGTAAGATCTATGACCTGAAAAGTAGCTAGCCCCAAAACGGTCTGTGATGGGGGAACTACCAGCCCTGTTAACCCTGGTGGCTGGTCTTTCTGTTTCCTGGTGAAACCCCCATGAGCCATCCATCCCCTTCAATGGGCTTTGATGAAGGCTACAGCCCACAGGGCAGACACTGCTGTTACTAATGCACACTACACCAGGTAGGAACACACACATGCACTGTTAACCTGCATGCACACAACCAGGGAGGGACTCCATTGGAATACAAATCATTCCTGCTCGTGGAAGTCCTCAGAGGTGGAGGAAACATTCTGGCATTGCCATTTTAACTTTTGAACACCTGCTTTAACGATAACAGCAGGACAAATTAAGCCAGGTGAATGCTAGTTGCTGTCCAGGTTTGCATGTTTGTGGAAGATTGTACTGTACCCAACATTACCTACACCAGTATTCCATTTTAGAGCCAGACAATCAAGAGGATTCGGGAGCTGTATAAAGCAATTTACATACCATGTCCCTTATAAAAATTGATATGCTTGGTGTCTTGGAGCTTTAATGAAGAAAGTCAGGATTTCCCAACGCGGGCCTCTATTTCCTTGGCGGAGAGAGAAGGAGGGGAAAATGGCTAAAGATATTGTCTGGCCACCGTGGCTAACACCACCGATTGGCCTGGCCGAGGAGATGACATGACGTTTCTGTGGAAACGAGAGAAGAGCGGCATAATCTTAATGAGGTCTGCTGAGAGAGAGAGAGAGAGAGAGAGAGAGAGAGAGAGACCCAGGTCCTGACCATTCCTGACACGCCTCACGATTGGGAAAAAAAAGACAAAAAGGAAAGAGAAACATTTAGAATGCTGGTTGGACAAAGCTGACAATACTATTGTTTGTTGCAAGGTGCCACAGCCTATGTTGTTAAAAAATGCCATAACTTGCTGTAGTCTGAGACCAAAGCGTGTCTTCTCCATGGACCTCTCTGTGAATCTACAGGTAAAATAATAATCATTTGTGGGTGCTTATATTTGTTCTGTTATACACAAATGTGTGATGGAAATGTGTTTCTTGCATATCCCAACTCCCCCTGAGACACCCACAGGGAGTGGGGTCACAGTAAAGGTTGTCATTGGTCAGCGTCCCTGGAGCAATTAGGGTTTAGTGCCTTGCTCAAGGGCTCAGCGACAGATTTTCCACCTTGTCGGCTCCAGTATTCAAGCCAGCGACCTTTCGGTCACTGGCCCGACGCTCTAAACTCGAGGCCACCTGCCGCCCACCAGGTCTTCCCTCTAAATGTATTATGTTTTACAAAATCAGTGTCACAATCGACTGCCTTGAGAAACGCCATTGGAGCACTACCATGCAACACCCAGGAAGTCTGAGGGAGAGATGGGAGACGCGGCGGTGGCGGTGCATCCGGGGACGAGAGCTAAGCTGTCAGTTCCCTGCCCGTGTTATTACGTTTATAGAACAACCACTTAGTCCAATAAGGATGAATAATTGAGCGGAACAAGTCAACCGCCACAGAGGCACGCGAAGCCAGGCGTCGGGAGGCATGAGCGTCAGGCGGCGCAATAAAATATGCTAAGTGGCAGGAGAGGAGAGCATTACAGGGTGGAATCAGAGCAGGCGACGCGGAGCGCGGAGAGCGAGAGAGAGAGAGATAAATTATCTGTCGCTTAATGCGAAGCAACGTAAGCAAATGAGCCGTGGAGGGGATGAATTACAGATTGCCGGCCTACAATTCTACCACTGATCCCTTCACATTATATCAAACGGAGAATGGGGAGAGAGGGGAGGGGGACCAGGCAGAGGGAGGTATGGCAGGAAGAATTAGATTAGCACCGGGTGCAGTGGTGAGATGGTGGACTACAGTATGAAGGGATCTGTTTGCATCTCGCTGTGAAATCATATGGAGTGACAGGTGCATGTGTAATAATTGAATCCCTGCCTAGATTCAATTATGCCGGTGTTTCATTTATACACCATGCTTGAAGTAGGTCGAAACCCTGGGCAGCATGAGCTACCAAAACATTCATTGTGCTTATGTCCATTTATTTTGCTTTGAATTTTGCCTGCGACTATTTACATATCTATTTTTGAGAAAATAGGAACGTGTCAGCCCAAATCTTCCAGCCTGGTCCAAACGACAAGGTTTGTAAAATAATGGCAACCCCAACCACGTTCACTCTCCTCTGGCATAATGAGCCTGGGTGCTGTTGTTCTGTCAGTGGAGAGAGCAGGCAGAGAGACTGAAGTTGTCTGTCCAGGACCAGACCCCAGATGACATTAACCTTCATCATCGGGAAGAGGCGCTAAGTCCCCCCCCTAAAGCGCTACTCTTGGCCGCACTCTGGCAGCTCTGAGAGCTAAAACGCTGCGGTGACACTCTGCCGCCCCTTTTGATCTGCACTTCCTGATTACAGCAATGGAGGAGAGCAGAGGAGAGCTGGGGGGGGGGGGGAGAGGGGAGTAGGGGATGAAGTACCCCAAGGACCCTGGGAGCTGTATGGTCGTGTGTGTGTGTGTGCGTTAAGGGAGGGAGATCTCTCAGCACAGCCACATTACCAACCCCCCTTAAACGGACAAAGACGCATATACACACATGAATCACACACACACGCCCCTCTCCTGGTCTGGTGATGGATAACACAGTCAGTGGTCTGCACCAGCACACACACAGGTACTCAGAGCTGACCTTTGCAGTGTGCTCCCAGCTGGGTGCTCTGCCTTTGCTTGCGTTGGCCTATAAAAGCTCCTCTGTGACAGATGATCAGAGAATCTGTCTGTGCGTTCCCTCATACACTTACTCAACCATCAAGTGTTCTGCGCCTGGGCTTGGTACTGTCATTCTAATGGTTTGTGCGCTCACTGATATGCATGTGTGGACGTGCACAGTGCTCTGTGTTTTACTTGCTGTGGGATTTCATACAGAACATGAACATCGCTCCATACTTCTGTCCTGTAGATCATACGAACAATATGTTCTAATGACGTTCACCCTCCTACACTTCTCCGTGTACTGTAGATCACTGGAACGACCCATCTGATTTCTTCCCCTTCTCCTCTCACCCCTCCTTCGTAGATAATTGGAACGATCCCACTTATGCCCAACTCTGGGGGGCCCTCGAGCCAATCAGGGGGCGTAAACCCAGCGCTGCAGGTCCAGCCAATTACACCCCAGCTTCTGACCAACGCCCAGGGCCAGATCATCGCCACGGTGATCGGCAATCAAATCCTGCCTGTCATCAACACCCAGGGAATCACACTGTCACCAATCAAGCCTGGACAGCAGGTAACCACACACACAGACGTACAGTACACACGCACACATGCACAGATACAAACATGCGTGCACACACACACAATGCAGACACATGAAGATATGTTCCTAATCACAGTACATTTGCAGGCCAAAAACATTTTCCATCCAATTGGCGACAGATTCTCATGCGACTATTCTAAATTCCACATAAGCAAATGATGCGCATTTTCCCACCAGAGATGTTTCCATCAAATCGACTTACTGCGGATAAAAGGCTGTGCGTGATTATGTAGAGCTTAGAAAAATGACTTTTGTGGTTAAATTCCCATGTGCGAATAAAAAAGCATGTTCAAATCTACTGATGGTTTAGTCACAAAGACAATCATATAGCGAATGTGTCCACCGGTATTGGTACGTGCGCCCTAGCCAACAGCTTGCAGATACAGTGCGGGTATAGCCTACATGATGAGATTATTATGGACAAAAGAGCAAGATTATTTACATTTGTCAAACGTCAACCAAGCATCGAACGTCATGTCACCAGAATAAGACCCTCTATATTTATTAGGAAAGGAGCATCAAACTCATCACCGTGCACTTTCACCCCCCTGTGAAGTTCACCATAACGTATTTCATCTGTAGCCTAATAAACTGCATGCTTTCCCGAGCTGTAGTGGGAGGACCACACGACATGCCATCGCATGATGGTTAGAGCGGCAGGTAGCCTAGTGGTTAGAGAATTGGCAAGGTAAAAATCTGTCGTTCTGCCCCTGAACAAGGCAGTTAAACCACTGTTCCTAGGCTGTCATTGTAAATAATATTTTTTTCTTTTAACTGACTTGCCTAGTTAAATAAAAGTAAAATAAAAAAAATTATCACTATTTGCCCATTAAAGCTTTTCCACCGCCATTTATCGCATAATTAACTTTACCATCACAAAAAGATCCCACCTTGTCTAGCGTATGTTTTTTGTCGACATTTGGAAAGTTTGCCGACAAATTTGCTCTTTCCATCAGGCCTGTCGTGACATTTTTTTAGGCATAAAAAGGTTGGAAGGGAACCTGGTTACAGGAGCACATAGATACACACTATAAAAATGGATGAGGAGAAAAATCTTTATCTGTGTTGATTGAACTTTTTTTCTGTTTACTCTTGAGAAAAGTAACCCTTACAAAACGAGTCAAGTCTGATGTTTTTTTCAGCTATCAAGTCGTCTCATCTTCTGTCTAAACACAACTTGAAAAGGTTTCCCTTCACAAAAACATAACTCCCAACTGTAACATTTCATTGGTCCCAGTGTTTGGAAGACGTTGCTTTCGATAAAACCATTCAAATTGACTCTTTTGACTAGGGCAGTAAAGATTATAGAAATACTACAGAAAGAAATCAAATCTGTCGAGCAGTAGTGTGTGTGTGTGTGTGTGTGTGTGCGTGTGTGTGTGTAAAGCACCTGTCAGGCATCCTCTTAGACTCCCTCTCAAGAAGTATGCAGAGTCCCTGCAGAGCCAAACAAAAAGCAATGCTTTTCATCATCCCACCTAAAACTAAAATACTCCCCCCTACACCTATTTCACCTCTGTGACCTGACCATGTTGTAATTCTCCTTAAAAATCAAACATTTGAAGGGATAATCATGTGTCTCTAGCTAGCAAAACAATACAAGACCAGACTGAACCTCTAAAAGGGACAGAAGGCTCTCTTGTGCTCAGAAGAACACGAGTTCTTTAGTGCTATTTGTATGAGTGAGCTTAAATCCCACCTAGTGCAAAAGTTTTATGTACAAAGTAAATAGCTTCCTTCTTTTGGACTTGCACATACATGGTAGGTGTCAGACACACATACCAAAGAAACCAAATAAATGACCAGGCTTTCAGCCATAAAAAAAAGCAGGTTAAGAAAGTGAAACATGATATGTAAATGGAAAGGACAATAGTTCAGTCTGATAGGGTGGTTTAACTCAGAAGATGGTCTTAAATGTGACTTCACGGAACACCGGATCACACTCGTGATCGAATGAATGCATTTGCAATAATGTTTATGGTTTTTGTCCTCACTTCAAAGACACACGACACCGACAGTTCCACAGGTGTAATTTACGGTTGTCAGCGCCGGCAGTGCGGAATATTTCCAGTGAAGCTAGATAATTCTCTCTGCCTGTCAACTGTCTTGACAGTATGTGCATCTCTGTTGACATCCACCACACTTCCCAAACAAACCCATACCGAGGAGAAAATAACTAATAGCAAGAGAGAGGAGTGGGAAAGCCAACCTAGTTTACGGAGGAGACGGCCTTCGCTTTAGAGTGAAGACATATCAGCTTGATCTTGTAAGAGCAATTCATTTGCTCACAAACATGAAAATGCATCGTTTTCTTAGAGCCGAAGCACATTGCCTGTAAATCCTAAATTATGTTTGCTACAGGAGCGGCGGTGTCCACGTGTCTTTTCCTGCACAGACCTGCCTTCATTAGCAATTCCCTTGTGTCTTGACGACTGGAGAAAACACTATTGTCATAGTGTTCTCTACACTCCTGTATGGCAGAGGGAGAAAGAGAGAGAGAGAGGGAGAGGGATGGAGGAGAGAGAGGATGGTGGAGAGAGAGGATGGAGGAGAGAGTGAGGAGGGAGGAGAGAGTGAGGATGGAGGAGAGAGAGAGAGAGAGAGAGAGAGAGAGAGAGAGAGAGAAATACAAACAGCAGAGACACCAGTCATCGCCTATCAAACTCCACTGTCTGTATCTATACAAATGTAACACTGTCTGTTTCAATAGGAATCTAGCCCTGACTAGTTTACTCTATTGACCCGACTATTGATACTGCATTGTGTGTTATCATTCTGAATAGTTGTTAGCATACACTGTAATGATCATATAACCTCTTTACATAAACCTAATCATATTATGTTCAGCTGTTAATGTCAAATATAATTGCTGCAGTGTCACAGCAATGTACAGGTGCTGGAGAGTCACCATAACTGCTGTGGTTGGTTATGAAGATCGCTTATAGTGCTATTGGTGCAACGTTATAGGGGCTGTGTTGTTGTTTTAAGTCAATATTTCATTTCTGTGTGTCCTCAGCTGCCTCAGGCTCAGCATGTTCAGACAGGCCCATTGTCGTCTCAGCCCAACCTGCTCCACATGCCCCACAGCCAGAGTCCTCTCCGCCAGGCCTCTTCCTCCTCCTCGTCCTCATCTTCCTCCTCTGCCCTCAGCGTGGGTCAGCTGGTCAGCAGTGAGTACCCGGTGACACACTCGCACACGCGCGCGCACACACACACACACATATTAAGAGAACATTCAAGCCTACAGATAAACCTACATGGTCAGAGGATTACATGTTGTCATTGACCACAGTCTTTGGAATGGTGAACCTTATATTTCAAGAGCACTGGATTTCTGTTTGTCCAGAAACTTTAGATTTTCGTCCTTCCTCTTCTTAAAGTATTTATTTAATATTCTGTTTATTAGACTATAAAAACACTGTGTGTAATGAACACCAGCCTAAGTTTCCAAATGCTTAGCCCTCTGTGGACCCTTAATAAATCATAGAGCCTAAGGCTGTCAGCAGGCAAACCGTTGCCTTAAAAACTCTGTTTTCGTCAGATAAATATAAATACATTTAATTTGTCACAGGCTACTCACCTACATTCCCTCATTTTGAAGGCATCTGCGACTGAGTTCTGCATTCAATATAAAGAAGTTGCCATTGATCAACTTGTTTTATGTACTGGGTGGTTTGAGCCCTGAATTCTGATTGACTGAAAGCCATGGTATATCAGACCATCTACCACGGGTATGACAAAACATTTTGTTTTACTGCTCTAATTACATTGGTAACCAATTTAAAATAGCAATAAGGCTCCTCGGGTAAGGGCTGTGCCTAAGAACAGCCCTTAGCCATGGTATATTGGCCATATACCACACCTCCTCTGGCCGTATTGCTTAATTACACCATGGCGCTGTTGATAATAATCGTTTCTGATTGGCTTGAAGGCCATTCTAGAGCGTGCATTATTTCCCTGTAACGCATGGTATATCAGCACGGTAAAATTCAATGGCTATAGTTAATTCTTACATGTTCTATGTTTCAGCTGCTATTGAAAGCAACAGTCGAACTGAAAACATTATTGTCATCGTTGAATTCAATTTTCATAATAGCAAGCTAGGACTGATGGCTTGGTTAGCTAAACTAGCAAGTCTGTTTGTTTGGTTACCAAGGCAACAGCCGTAGCTACCTAGTAAACGTTCTAGCTACTTCAGTGGATGTTGAACACATTTCTACCGTCAAATTGTCGCCGTGGTATGAAAGGGAACATCAAGTCGGGGTTCTCCGTCAATGCATCGTGGAGCACACATTCCACGTCGTTCAGGAATGCATAGCTCCTTTAGGTGAATATCCCGTACGTGGACATGGAGCATTATTTTTTATTTTTTTCTGTGTCGAATCATACGTAATATCGTTTTTTAAAATTCTACATTCCTCTTGCCAATATACTGCCCTGGTCCAGCTCATTGTCTTTGCAAGGTCCAAGGGTAACACTTTATTTGGATAGTCCATCTGTAGATGCTCTACAGGCTATCCACAAACCATCATTAACGTTTAGCCTAACTATCTACTAACCCTAACCGTGACCCTTATCCTAACCCTAAACTTAACCCGAACCTGAACCCTTAGTCTAACCCTAACCTGAACCCTTAGTCTAACCCTAACCTGAACCCTTAGTCTAACCCTAACCTGAACCCTTAGTCTAACCCTAACCGTAACCTTAGCAAGCAGTTGCTTATCAACAGATAGTTTGTTGATAGTATCCATACTATAATAAAGTATGACCAAGATTTTTATTCTAAACGAGCGGATGTTTTTTTTTCAAACATTCAATGTCTTTTTAGATCACAAATGCCTACACAGGGTACATAGGAATTTCGAACCCAATGTAAATGAAATCCAACGCCATCATATGGAATATGTATTATTTGTAAAGCCTTGAAGACAGTCATATAGGAAGGAGACCAGTGATGGATCACAGTGGACAGACAGTGTGGGCACCACTTACAGAGTGGACGAATCATTTCATAGAGAAACACACTTCAATGGCTCTCCATTGGGGATAATCAGATGCTCATCAAGGTGGAAGTGATGAGGACTGAGGATGCAGCTAGTGCCCATCCTCCCATCCTTTTAAGATATTCAGGGCCTGCATCCCAAATGGCAGCTTATTCCGTATATAGTGCCCTACATTTGACGAGGCGAACCCTCCATTCAGTCAAAAATTTAAAAAAATAACTATAGGTCCTGGTCAAAGTAGTGCACTACATTGGGAATAGGGTGCCATTTGGGACGACTTGGTCCCATGTCTCCAAATGTTCGCACGTCTAGAGCTCTGCCGCCGGAGAAGCTCAGAATCGCTGCGTCTCTTATGAGGCCTCACGGCAAGATGGCAGCCCGATAGATTTTTTTTCTTCAATACGCTTGGAAAATTCCTTTAATAATTCATTGATAATGACCAAGATGAATAATTCACTGGCACAAACTTTGCTTTAGTAAGCAGGATGCCAGGGCACCTGACATTGATGTACAATGTGAAATCACTTTTTATTAGCTATGAAATTCTTCATAATGCTTCGGGGAAAATAGGTCCCCAAAGTCACTTAGATGTGGGTCCGCAAAAGCAGCAATTTACAAACAACAATTAAACAATAAAATGTCTTCTTTAGAGGAGAGTTGAATGCCATCGTTGAACAACTGAGTAGTGCAGCACACACAGCAGCACAGTCTTTCTGCGGAGGTGTCAACTGACTTCCCCAAAGGAGGGGCAGATGATTGGAATGATCTTCTTAATAAACATTCCACAGGCTTCTTTTTCCATGATAAAAGCGCAGAGTTTGGGCTATAAAACTATTGGCTTTCAGTCTGCTTATTGTTCATAATGAAACAGGAGGAATGCTGAGAACGGCAATGGCACCACAGTGGACTAACCCATTGAATGGACACGTCTCTGTGCTGCTGTGTCCATTATGTGTCTATGAGCTTTCACGTTGAAGATTAAATGAGGAGCATTTTCCATGTAGCGTTAAACGCAAAGCCCTCCTTTCACTCTCGATACCATTACAGTACATATTGTACAGAGACCGCTATTATCAACTAGAGGGCAGAGAAGCACCAGAATGGCAATCACTGCTAACTCAATTCATAATATATTTCTAAAGCCACTCCTGTTGTTCGTCAACAGAGACCAGAAATGTCACGTTATAGTGGAATGTGTGTGAATTAGCTATATTCTTTGTATTCGGTGTGTTTAATGGTGCTAGCGCCCCTCCCTCTGCCTCCATCTCTACTCCCTGACAAATCGGGTTTTTTTTTTTAAGGCCTTTTAACTATACGAAGAGTGCCTTGGTCCTTCTCATTTTTTGACCCCCCTCTATCTGTGTTGCATTGTAGACCCCCAGACGGCCGCCAGCGAAGTGGATGGGGTCAACCTGGAGGAGATTCGGGAGTTCGCCAAAGCGTTCAAAATCCGCCGCTTGTCCCTGGGGCTGACCCAGACGCAGGTGGGTCAGGCCCTCAGCGCGGCCGAGGGCCCGGCCTATAGTCAGTCTGCCATCTGCAGGTAAGGAGAACTTGGGGTGCCGAAAGATTCACAGCAAAGCATGGTATTTTCTGGCATAGATCTGTTGATTTCGGTGTCTCCTGGGATATTCCGATCCTTCCCATCAAGTGATAAACGTTTTTTTTCTCGACTGCAGTGCAGAAGTTAAGTTGACTCACTCATTGTGGCACTAAAAGGGCAAATGAATGCAATATCTTACCAGTTTTATTCAAATAAATATGTAGAACCACGTGTAGAACATGTGAAACCGTTTTATATCTGAATGATGTCCGGTCACTCCCCTGGAGATCAACGGATCCTCTTGCTGCGCTCTCCTGTCGGTGTAGTAGCCACAGTAGACAAAAGGTGCTCAGGAGTGCTGTCTTTGAGACTGCACATCGTTTTCTGGTGTCCATGACGACTCACATCCATATTTCATCTCATATTTAAGCAGACATCATTAAGATATTAAAATGAATGCATAATTGAAGACCATCCAGTCAAATGAAGGTCTCATGTCAATTCTCTGTCCTCCTCTCTTCTTCCCCCCCCCCCTCCTCTGACATGACTTACTTATGCAAAATACATCACCTAGAGTATTACACAAAGCACTTAAAGCATTTAATAATTACTAAGGCCTATTGCTGTTCACTCTACATTGGGCTTAAGAGAACCTGACAAGAACCAGTCTGTTAATAAGATTGTCATGTTCCACAGTCCCGTAAGGACGTGCGTTTAAACGCCACATTAACTATTCATTAGATAATCGGACATTTAGTGTTACCAGGTAATGTCTCGTTCTTTTTAAGCCTTTCCTCCTTTAACTTCAGCACCAATTAACTAAACCCCTTAGAAGTGCACATCTCTCGCCATTATATTACGTCCCAGCATTCAAACACCCTTCATTCTTAAGTTTCACACGATCTAAAAGTACAATTGTCTCTGTTCTATTTAATTTTTCTCACCAAGTGTACGAAATCAATAGTTGAAATATCGTAATCACATCTAATTAAGTTCTGACATTTGGCCTCATAGTATTGTGCGTTACTGCAGTAGCATCTCTGTCAACAGTTATCATCACTGTGCCCCTTCTTATTCCTGTATTCATTTATAATGCGCTTCTGAACTGCATGTCCTCTGCTGATGACCTGTCCTGCCTACAGTATGTGACCCAGTGCTACCATGCGCTCTTAAAATGTTCATCACATCAGCATCAAACGGCCGGTATAATCTGAAACTGGGGGAGCAGGGTTCTTATGAGCAACAGCCCTTTCAAACTAATGTTTCAAGTCTTATAAAAAAAAAAAACACCCATGAAATATTTACACGCGTGCATAATTCAGACATTTAGAACGTACATTAAAAGCCATTAGCTTCAAAAAAAAAAAGAAGAAAAAAAAGGAACAGGTAATGTGTCCTTGTGAGTTTATCTATGTCGGTAAGACCTTCGTTTTGTTGTTGGTATGACGTTTTAAGTAGATAGTCTTCACATGCTTTAGTTTAGTTAACATCAACAGAGAAATGGAAGTTGGAGGAGACGAGGGGACCGCATGCTAGCTTAGGGGCTTGCTGTTGTCATATGTCACTGGAACAGACAGTGACACAGAGTTCCATCTTGTCGGATTCCATTGCTCACTTTGTTAAAAAGGCTTTATTAGCTTATCACAGGACCACAGACATCCCATAAGGACATCATCAGACCAATGGGTTGGAATATTGTCTTATCATAGAGTGCTTTGTACAAGCAGCAAATGCAATCTGTCATCTTAGGGTTAAACTAAAATAAAGATATTGCCAAAATGCTTTTTTAGATAACGTTGCAAATGATGATTGATGGCATGCTTTCCCAAATGGAGGACACCTTTTCTTGCAGAAAAAAATCGGCATTGAGTTTAAATCCACCTCCTCCTCAATGCAACTACGCGTCCAAAGATTCACAGTGCTGTTAATGTGACCACCGCTCAGAATGCATCGGTGCACAATGTTGTCTTAACTACTCGTTTCTGGTGTAATTCCTGAAGGGGAATTATGTTTCCATGTTTAAGCTGCATGCATTTACAACATTCATTTACACTCAAACTTACACATCAAATTAAGCAGAAATGTGCCTCCACACCCACCCTGTTTATGTTGCATCGCATCCACTTCTTTCTCCACCTGTACCTGGCATGTTGGATTCATATCTGAAAGCTCGGATACTGATTTAATACATCGGATCTGTCCCCTGTATTCTGTAAGTAATGGACCTTCCACTTAGTCAAATACCCATTCTTACACATGGCCTCACGATATTGTTAAAGGGTTAAACGCAAACAGCACTGTAAGCATTAGCACTTAGCAGATGTTTATGCATGGCCTGAAAAAGGTACTTTTTAGGTCTTAAGACTGTTGAGAGAGAGAGAGAGAGAGAGAGGAAGGGGAGTAAAAGAGGTAGATATACAGTATGTATTCATTTCCCACTGGTGGTTCTCAACTAGTAGGAGTGGCTCCTCAGTGAGCTCTCCACTCATTTGAGTGCATTTGGTCCCTGTCGATCCATGAAATGTCCTGTTTCTGCCCACTCCATATATTTACTGGCTAATGTATTCCTTGCAGGATGGAACCGTCCTCTTTCCACTGTTTAAGAGCGGCTTATAAATAATACTGCCCGTCGACAAGCAGAAATGTAAAAACAGAGTTGGAAAGCGGAAAAACAGACAGGGCATTATTCGCTATCGTTCTGTACGACAAGTCGACTCTCCACTAAGAAATGTCTTTCATTTTGGTCCTGTGAGAGGGGTCCTTTCTCCCAGCTCTGAGGCATCTCCTCTCCTGCCTTCCAGGAAGATTATATCAAAGGCATCCGTGATAGGTCGAGGTCATAGAAGAGGCCTAGGCGTGTTCCGCTCTTGTTTTAAAGGCGTATTACTTTTTCTCTCAGCCGCCTCGCCCCTGAACACCTAGACAGATGCCTGGACTCTCATTAGAGGGCAGGCAGCTTAAACTGCACTCTGACACTGATTCCATTATTACACGGCATGTGAGAAACCCAGCAACTTTAGCCCAGTTCCATCATCCTTCAGCACGTCCAAGCCAAACGCCGTCTCTGTGCATGTCTCACAGAACACTGCAGCTGACAGGGTCAAAATAAACTGAGTTACAGTACAGATACCCCTTACAATGATCTAGTAGTACAGTAGTATATATCCACTATTTGGTGAGATCATACTGATTCAGCAAGCCTTAATTTAGCTACTGTTCATGACTTAGGAACTCTTTCAAAACTTTGGAACTATTGTTTTGAGCTATTGAGGGTTCATTTCAAAGGCACTAAAGTACACAATACACTACATTCAAATATTTACTTGTGCTTCATGCATTCATAAACTTGCAAGTATATTCAAGACTGAAAAGTGGAAATGTATTCTTTTTAAATATACAATGAGTGACTGAGGGAGAAAAGTTAGAAAAATGTATTAAAATGTGCATTTTGATTAATAATTCAAACTGCTTTTGTAAATGATAGTTCTGTGCTTAAGTGCTTGCACTGCTGCCTGTTTGACCATATGAATGAAAAACCTTGACTTTTATCACTTGAAGGGAAGGTATTGGGAAAAATGGCATTGTTTGGTTAACCCCTTTTTATCTTTTTCTGATTGATGATATGATGGGTAGATGGTATTGTGTATCAATGCATACTAGTGTAGTCTCCATAGCTAGAGCTCAGTGTTTGATCATTATAGTCTGGTGCTCGGGCAGTTTTATTGGTCCACCTGAAGTATTTTTCTAGCCATTGGCAGGGTCTCCTCACCCCAACGCTGCCTATCTGGGACAGAGAACTACAGCCACAGCCAACCAGACAAAAGTAAAGCGAACAAAGCGAAAACAAAATGGCACCACATGTAATGTTCACTTTCAGCTGCTTTAACTTTGGCTACAAACTGTCATGGATGTAACCAAGGCTGGTGGGTGTCTCTGTCCCAGTGGCAGCTGCTTGGGAGAGGAGGCCCAGTTCACTGAGGCAGGCAGGTTATCCCTTGGCCCAGCAGGGCACCTAAGTAAGATTCTTCTCTCTCAATTCTCCCCAGACACACCATCCTGAGAAGCCACTTTTTCCTACCACAGGAAGCCCAAGAAAACCCTATAGGTAGCAGTCTGACAGGCAAACTGAACCCTGGCCTTTTATATCCTGCCAGGTTTGAGAAGTTGGACATCACCCCAAAAAGCGCCCAGAAGATTAAGCCGGTTCTGGAACGCTGGATGGCCGAGGCCGAGGCCCGCCACCGGTCCGGCATGCAGAACCTGACCGAGTTTATCGGCAGTGAGCCCTCCAAAAAACGCAAGCGGAGGACCTCTTTCACCCCACAAGCGCTGGAGATCCTCAACAGCCACTTTGAGAAGAACACGCACCCCTCTGGACAGGAAATGACTGAGATAGCCGAGAAACTGAACTATGACCGCGAGGTGGTCCGCGTCTGGTTCTGCAACAAGAGGCAAGCGTTGAAAAACACAATAAAGCGGTTGAAACAGCCCGGTGACCTGGACCTGGACCTCGGCCCGACCGCGCCCATGGACCCTCTCTCTGATTCTCTGGAAGAGCTCCCTAAATGAACGACCGAAACTAGAGGTAAAGAGGAAGGTTCGAACAACACGGTGGCTCATGACCCAAAGTAGGATGAAGACTGAAAGAACATTCCTCTCCCTTTATAAAGGCAACTGAAAGGATAGTTATGAACATTTGCAAACAAAAATAAGTGTTGTCAGTGTGATTACCACAGTTATTTAAATATTTTGGCAAAAACCAAATATAAGGGAAAAAATATGTTCACATTTGAGAGAAAACATTACAAACCTACAGTGTGCTGTTTCAAAGCAATCGAATTCTGGCCTCATAGACCAGAACATTGTCCAAATTTGGGTTCCCATTAGGGAGATTTTAGTAAAGAGATCATACCAAAATCAAAGACAAAAACACTAACTACTTACCAAAGTCTGTTGCATCAGAATATTAAGAATAATTTTTTAAGTGTAAATGTGTTCTAAATTTTTACATTTGTACTGGCAAAAAAATCTACGATATATGTGTGAGGTTGGGTGTACATTTTATCTTTGTTTCACTTAATTTTATTTCCTGGGCTGATATGTAAATATCTACTAAATACTGTCTTCAGATTGAAATCACAATGTCAAAGTTCTCTTTGAAAGATTTGTCGTGTAAATGCATTTTTGCTGTGAAACAATGACATTGTTGTTTTGTCTCAGATTCCTTCTCATCTGCAGCTATTTTAAGTCACGGTGTTTTTACAGGTAACAACTTTTACAGGTATTTATCACTGATTTTATGAGATTGTCTTATGTTTTGTTGATGAAGGACAATAAAACTTAAGGCTGTCCAAACAGTGTGGGTATACTCAGTACCTTAACCATAAAGGTTCTGTCTCTGTTCACCAAAATATATATGTCATCCACGACGGAAGACGACGTCTTTTCAACCTTATTTTCCTTTTGTGACAACTGTGACTCTTTTTTTTTTTTTTTTATACATACAGAAACATGCCGTCAATTCTGTTATTTCAGGCCTAGTGTTGTGTCAGGGAGAACTTCCCTCAATGTTATACTGTGTCAAGTGCTGTTGTAAGTCATTCTGTTGCCAAAGCCTGATAGCCAAAGAACACATTGCTTCAGCTCAAGGACTTGGGGAGATTTTTTTTTACCTTGGCCCGATTAAAAGTTTGAGTTATTTTGATGTACTTATACGTGTTCTCTTTTGTTCTTTTTTTCCCTGCGGGGTTTCTTTCATACACTGAGTTCAACTACTTTACACAAAGGCCAACGGAATGCCAAATAAAATGTTTACTTTCAAAAGAGAACTCTTTGTTAATTGACAACCCTCTTTGTATTGCAATATAGAAAATGTGTTGGACTGTGAGGACTTTTCTGCCCATCCCTTTCTGAAGTGTGTGTCTAGTTTGTTCTATTTGCCGTAGCATAGCGTAACAGAATTGCTCCCGCATGTTTTCCGATAACAAGGTTTGGGGTTACAGGAATCTGAAAACAAGACGACAAAAACCACAAAAGGTAGCCCGAGCTTCAAATCATTAAGTACATTCTTCAGAGTACACTGTCACGGAGAACAAATTACACATGTAGAGGATTTAGCAATTATCTCACATTTTTCTGCCCTTAGAGCAAAATATGGATTACTTTCTTTAAGCATTCAGCGACTCATTCTAATCGAATCAATCGGAAGGTTTTCTCATCTCTGAATCGTTGTCTTCAGGGGTCACACACTGTTTGCAAAATGTCATGCTGTTGTTTTGCGTTTGTTTTCATTGTCTTTTGCTTTGAGTGGTTCTACAGCGAAGCCTTGACAGACAGTATAGCCTAATTAAAAAAGTGTATTGGAAAAAGTTGTGTGAAACGCAAGACAACCCAATAGCCCGTCCGCAAGACATAATCCATATTCATTTCAACTAACAAATCATAGGGTGTTGTTGCTGTGTAGCTGTTAATATACAGATGTAAACAGAATCTCATCATAACGTCGCGCTCACCCCCCCCATAGGTGCACTTCAATATTACCAGGACCCACATGGAGGATTCAAGGAATCAATATTGCTACACCGTTGATGTGTCAATAAGCTATACTGCCAATGTGTTGAACCTCTCCACTGAATATTTGCAAACTAGTACATATGTGTAAAACCACTTCTCAGAACTCTTAAGATTTCACATTGATGTGAAATGTTCTTATTTGACTCGTATAAAACACTTAAATAAGGTGAGGGGAGAATGGCGAGTGTTACATGACAGGCTCAGTGAACTTAGATTTTCTGCGGTGTTTTCGTATTGGTGTGTTTTGTTCAATGTCTGTTAGTCCCCCTGTGCACTGGTGTTGCCTAGCAACGCAAAGTGCACTTGATAATACTTACAAACGCATAAGGAAATAGACATTCATTGATATTGTAGTCTGGACTGTATGTTCCAGTAGGCTGAGGTTTAAGAGGTACTATACATACAAGCTCCCTGACGAGTTCATTCCATTTATTAGTTATCATATACCTTTACAGGAAGTAGTGTTAAACAGTGTCATACTACACCTTTTTAGATATTTAAAGGCAGTATTACTAAATAGTGGTCAATCATAATATACTTTAAGTCATATGTGATTTAAATCAATCCAAAGATTTTTTTGTGTGTTCCCTCCCTGTCTCACCCCACCTCATTCCAACATGTAAGAGAAGTGATGATGCTGCGGCTGATGTACAGTATGGGCATGTAGTACTGAGGCTCAACAATGAAGCTGTAACCAAAAACAAAGACAAGGAACGGATTTATACCTTCGCTCAAACGTTCGATGCTGGACCAAAGCTCTATAGTTATATGCACATTGTACAGAGAAATGGGTTCATGTCGCTGACAATCTTGAAATACGAAGAGAGTCGATGATTAGATAAGTTGTAGTTCATTGACATTTTACCTCAGCACTGTCCTCGTACACTGAGCAATGCCACGCAAACGCCATGACAGAAGAAAATACAGAAGAATGGCTCCTGTAATATGTTTGTAAGTAGTGTTCACTTCTCATGGGGGGGGGGGGGTTGTGTCTGAACTGAGGTTCTGTATGCCATGTGTTTTATTTTAGTCAAGTGGTTTCCAGGGTAACATGTACAGGACTTTCTAAACTTTGTTGTCACTTGTTTTTTTTTTCTCTCTCTGTGACTTTGTTACATGCACTGCTCAGTTACAGTCTTCAAGGTGTGCCCTATTTCATAAGGGGCAAAGAAGGCTTTATAATTGCACCCAATTATGTTTAAAAAAAATAAATAATAATAATAATTTAAATAAATGTTTTCAAACGATATCCACACAGACTCACACACCAACTGGTTTTGAAATGTTGTTAGAACTCAAGAACGACCTTGAAACCAAAGCTGATGAATCTGCAAAGGTTGCTTTAAATTTTATAGACTGAACTTAATCTATAGAGCAATATCTGTTTGGTCAGTTATGCAGCACTTTGTGTATTTCTACAATTCTTCAAGTCTGTCACATTTATTTGTACCATAATTAATAATAAACAATTGTTTGACATGAATGGACTGTCTTGTTTCTTATGGAATGTAGAATAAATCATCCGAATCTAAAATATATGTTTAGGGACATTTTAGAGAACTTCTCTGGTAAGAGCTGCATATGATGATGAAGAAAGCACTAATGCACCACATTCCTAACAACATAGACTCTTAGAAAAAAAGGGTTCCTCTGGGTTCTAAGAGTGTACCGACAGACATTGTAAACACTGCAGTTGGAGTAATAAGGGACGGATTGCAGAAAATCTGCCTTTTTGAATTCACTGTTCTCCAGTCTCACAAGATTTTGACATATTTTCCTATCCTATTTTACCAATGCATACTTTGCTGTCAGCGCAAGTGCATCTCAATTCCATTAAAACCCAGACACAGTGTACATGTATAGTTGGAGCATAAAGTTAACTCAGACTTCTGTGTTCTGCTCCGTATCCCCCCCAGCCCACCCCCTTGGCTATCAGTTTAGAGGTTTTTTTTTCTTGCACTTCCACTGTGCCATGATTGAGAGAGATGTGTCCACAAAGGCTTTTCCACCAATGAACCACCTTTCAATACAGAGAGTTTGCACCTAAAAGCAAACGGACAGGCTGCAAACCTCTGGGGTCAGTAGCAATTCATTTAGATTTCCATAGGGTCAATAGAAAGGAATACATGTCAGGGTTATTTCACATCAATGTTTCATTTCTTTGCCTTAGCAGAAAACAATACCGAGACAAGTGTATGAGGGGGGAAACACATTCTTGGGTGAAAGCCTTTTGAAACTAAACTCCAAAGTTTGAAATAGCTTTCTTGTCCATGAAGCCTTTGAAAACTGACTGTCTGGTGAATAGAAAGTAGTAAATAAATAATAATAATAAAAATAAAAAAGCACAGACAACATAAATTATTAACATTAGGCTGAAAACTGATGTTGAAGATGTTTTTTGTCATCCTTTCAGTTTTTTCCCCCTCTTCGTTTCGAAATACTAGATGTATTTTTAAGTGGCGATGGTTGAGGTATAACTTGGGCTATTTGATATTCTTTTGTTTTGTATTTATTCCAGTTTCTTTATTTTTCTATGTACAATATCATTGTGCAGAGACAGCTATTCCGACTCATCTTTTTTCAATATCTTAAAATGTTTATAGTTTGTTGATGGAAAAGTAAACTTCAACTCCAAAAGTTAGTGTCAATAAGTGAGTGACCAGGGCACAAAATCAACAGATCTCACTCTCAACATATAAACAACGCACTACCCTTGTAAGGAGAGGTGTAACCCGATACGTGAGGTGGAATCATAGAAATGGAATAGAATAGGCAAACATTCTTTAAAGTCTACATTTTTCAGTTCACCCATTTGCCTCTGGACAATGCCATACTGATACAGAATCCCACTCAAATGTTCAAAATGGTACAGTTGATATGCTGATATTTTGGTCCACATATCAATGGACATTGTTTAGAATTATAATCAACAAAAATATAGACGTAAACACGCAACAACTTAAAAGATTTGACTGAGTTACAGTTCATAGAAGGAAATCAGTCAATTGAAATAAATTCATCAGACATATGGGAGCCAGGCCCACCCATCGAGGAGCCAGGCCCAGCCAATGGGGAGCCAGGCCAAGCCAATGGGGAGCCAGGCCCACCCATTGGGGAGCCAGGCCCAGCCAATGGGGAGCCAGGCCCACCCATCGAGGAGCCAGGCCCAGCCAATGAGTTTTTCCAGACAAAAGTGCTTTATTACAGACATAAATACTCCTCAGCAGCACCCATCTCCTCAGACGATCCCACAGGTGAAGCCGGATGTGGAGATCCTGACCTGGCCAGGTTACACATGGTCTGCGGGTGTGAGGCTGGTTGGACGTACTGCCAATTTCTCTAAAGCCTCGGCTTATTGTAGAGAAATGAACGTTCAATTCTCTGGCAACAGCTCTGTTGGACATTCCTGCAGTCAGCATGTCAATTGCACGCTCCCTCAAAACTTGAGACATCTGTGCCATCGTGCTGTGTCACAAAACTGCACATTTTAGAGAGGGGCCTTTTACTGTCCCCACCACCTTTGTAATGGTCATGCTGTTTAATCAGCTTCTTGACATGCAACACCTGTCAGGTGGATGAATTATCTTGGCAAAGGAGAAATGCTCACTAACATGGATGTAAAGACATTTGTGCACAAGAGAGAAATAATATTTTTGTGCTCATGGAACAATTCTGGGATCTTTTATTTCCGCTCATGAAACATGGGCTAACACTTTAAATGTTGCATTTATATTTTTGTTCAGTATAGAATATTCTGTTCTATTAATTGTATGTATATGGGTGGGATAAGGTTGCTAGTAAAGTATCTTTAATCAATACGGAAGCTGTTTGACCCTGGATTTTAAACAATATCTGTCATGATCGTCGTATGGAGTAGACCAAAGCGCAGCATGTGTTCATGATGATATTTTAATTAAAGAAAGCACTGACCACAAAATGACAGTGCCGCTATAAGAACTGTGCTAACAAGCAACATACATAGACATAGATAATCACTCACAAAGGACCCACAGAATATGGCTGCCTAAATATGGTTCCCAATCAGAGACAACGATAAATAGCTGCCTCTAATTGAGAACCAATCTAGGCAACCATAGACATACAATTTACCTAGAAAAGATACAGCACCTTAAACATACAAAACCCCTAGACAAGAAAAACACATACATCACCCATGTCACACCCTGACCTATCAAAATAACAAGGAAAACAAAGAATACTAAGGTCAGGGTGTTACAATATCCATGACCCCTAATAATAATCATAAACATGTCAGTGTTCTTTGCAGTTTACTTTAGTTAAGTTGATTAAGATCACCAGCTTCTGAACATGCAGCAGATACTCTTGCTGGTTTCCATATAAAACGTACAAATGCATGACAAAGTACAGAACAGTTATAGACAAGACCAAGTGCCCTATCTCAATTAAATTAGAGGGGGACAATTGTCACTTCTTTATGTGCTGTTGGCAAATTAGACAATTCTATTTGGATTTTGGCTACAGAATGTATATATAGTCTTTCAAACAAGAGAATCTCTCTGGGTTGATCTATGACAGTCTGAATAGAAAAAAAATCATCTCTCTGCAAAAGTCAACCGACTGACTTATAGCACATTCCTGTTCAACTAGACGCCAACTGAAATTGTCCTGGAAGGGAAAGAGGGTTAGAAGAAAATATTATGACATGTCGGCAGTCCAAATGGATTATGTTTCAATATCAGTCAGGACACAGAAAGATAAAGGTGGAGGAGGAGGGTGCATGTGTTGGATGCAGATGGTTTCAAATTGCCCCCTTTGTTTTCCATCAGGCATGAGGCATTCACTTCCCTTATCTTTCCGACAATGTGCACTGGGCTGATGTTCTCAGTAAACGAACTGTCGGTGTATCCCTCACTACCGGCAGCCCTCTGCTTCCTTGTTTTCACTTCCTCCTCAAGGTTGAGATGTTGCTCCTCTCACTGCTCAGCCCCCAAGCCGCTGAGGAGTCTCCCACTATGCTGCTCTGCTCTGCACACCAGGATGCCTCTGGGGGTACAATTACCAATCCTCATGCAATCCAAGTTGTCCATGCATATGATCCCTTGTTGCTTTTGGTGTTGTTCTGGAGGTTTTCCCACCATTATTAGCCATGACACAATTTGAGGCATTTGAAGGTTGAAGAGTTAATAGCCAAGGTTTTTATGGAGATGGCTGGCACCCTGACTGGAGCAGCAGATTGCATTGCCCACAGCCCATTAAACTTTCCACACTGTCTTGTCTACACTGACTGTGTGAATGCATCTTCTCACTTTGTGATTCCTTCTGTTCTCCATCAGGACTCAGGGTTACGCCCAGTGTTTCATGTGTCCCACTTCTCCAAGGGAGTTGATTTGACTTCAGTTTTTTTCTCTATCATTCTTGTGTGTTGTGGAAATGATCAATTCAATCATTTTGAATGAATTCAACAGAGATATTTACATTGCTGTAATCTTCAGAACATGATGTAAAAAAAAAAATCAAATGGCAAACACCATCTGCTTTACCTAATTATTGTTGTCAGGGTGAAAATCTATAGGTCTGATTATCTCTTCCAGGGTCAATTCCACCTCAAGTTAACGCAATAAGGAATTGGCTTTATAAATAGGAGGATTGCCCATGGATTGACTTTCAATTTATGAGTTGAAATGAATGGACCCAAACCAGATCTTTAGCCATAGTCACTGCTATATTTCATTATACAGACAGCATAGCTATCCTGATCATTGTGGAAAATCGTTGTGCTGTCCATTTCCTTCAGATTTATATAATCCAAAAAAGGTCAAAACAAGACGACTGGGTTTTATTCTAAGTGGAGTGGTGCCGTCTGAGAGAGTGCTGTATATTTTTGTACATGGATCACAGGAGTCTTGAAGGGTCAGAGATCCCTTCTTTCGGATGTTTGGTAGTCTGGAAGATAACTGTTCCTCTGATGAGATGTTTGTATGGACAACATCCACCTCTTCATCCGCCTCTCACTCTCTCCCTGAACCACCTATAGTGTACTTTGAGACAAAGAGACAGAGAGCACAAAGCAAAAGGCAGTGAGTGAGAGAGGAGATATGGATAGAGGAGTGAGTGGTATGGTTGGCTGCATCTTTGCTGTCTTATTAGTGGGGGCCCAGTGAGGACACTTTGGCCTTCTTTATGGGGCCATGATGAGACCCTCCACGCACATCTCAGGAAAATGGCTGGGGGGAAATCACAGCTGAGAATCACTCAAAAACAGAGAGATGTCAACAGGCCCATAATGATACCTGATGGCCCCAGAAGACTCTCTCCCCTTTTCTCCCTCAGCCTCATACCTTGCAGAGTTGCACTATACTTGAAAACATAATTAGAGGTAAAAACGGGGAGAAGGAAGCTTTACATCCCCTGATTCTTTTTTCCCCACCTTTCTTTCACTTTTTGAAAGAGGGAGACGGAGATAAAGAAGGAGGGAGGGAGAGAGAAAGAGAGTGAGAACGAGAGAGAGGAGGAGGTGGAGAGTTCCCTCTGTGAGATGCCAAGGTGCTCCCAGTCCATTGTGCTGCCGGCTGTCAGGTTAAATTAGGGAGTACAGGCTCCGTGAGTGTAAAAAAATCAATACTTGATGGAAGATTGCTCTCCGGAAAATCTGTTTTGATTCCAGGATTAATTCTTGACCAAAGGCTCCAGCAGAATGACATGCCATTAGGCCGAAAATGAACACATTCTGCAGTGGAAATTGGATGGAAATGTGTCAGGCGATTGCCCTGGCTGGTTGTTCTGCTTTCTGTGTAGAGGGACTGAAGGTGTGGCTGCTGCTGTGAATGAGGCCCACGGACTGACTCCATTTCCAAAGCAAAGACAAACCCACCGTGGCCTCTGAGTATTCTCAAGGCCATTGTTGTCCAGCTCCTGCAAATGCATTCTTACCTAGGTGAAATGCATTTGTCCACCACATTCTATCTCTCCTGTGTTTTCCATAAAGCATGGCATGAAGAATGGGAAATCTTAAAATAAAGCAGGGACTTTTTTCTTCTCTCAACAGCAAGAAGGGGGGAAATGCAATATTGATGAGCAAGTAATGTGTTTGTCGTCACATATTTTCCTCTTTGAAACTTCAACAGGAGATAGCAAAGAGCGTCTGAGCAGTGACATCAACGACAGATGCAGTCAAGCTGGACAAAAGTTGTTTGCGGGTGTATTGTGTAAATAGATCATACGGTACAGACCTCTAATACCACAACAAGACGGTCTACATTTGATATTCAATCTCAGCCCTGTGACATTTACTTGAACAAAATGTGAAGACTTATCGAAAATAAACGTTCATTTGGTCACTACTCAGTTACACAAAGCAATCAATCATAATTCCTAAAACTCATTTTGCTAGAACGATCAAGGATGTGGGTTACATTTACATTTACATTTAAGTCATTTAGCAGACGCTCTTATCCAGAGCGACTTACAAATTGGTTAGGTACTGAAGCTGCCAAAGTAAAAGTATCAACATTTCCGGCATCATGAATGAAATGCTATGGGAGAGAGTAGTCCATTTTCAAAATATGTTTACTCTGCGTGTACACCAGCTCCCAAAGGACATTTTGCAACTCTCTTAATGGATAAATATCTGGGCTCCAAAACTCTGTAAATAGACAGAAACATTTCTTGCACACAAAGTAGTCGGAAAGTGTAAGGTATTGCCATTATTTTTGTTCTGGCGTTCCTCCATTGTGCCAGTAATTCAATGATTAAATATTAACATCCCTCTCTCAGTTTCAAGGAGCTTTAATGAATTAGGACTGTCCGCAGTCAGGCAAAGATCCCAAAGAGATGGGCTGAAGTGCTATAGGAAGGAATAAGAGACTGTCAGTGTCCACAGAGGCTTTAAAGAGAATACTCTGTATTTCTATTTTCACTAGTGACTAGAACAAGGTTATCAGATATTTATTTCCCAGATATGAATAGTGCGCATTTTATTTGGGATGGGTAGTAGATGGAAAGGTTATTGATAATACCAATCATTAAAATGCATAAAATACTATCTGTGGTGCAATTAATTTTGATGTAGGCTACAGTAAAGCCCATTTGCATTTCTGTGTAGGCTATCTTGACTTTGAAATAGACCTACTCCTTGGATGTTTATGAACTACATCCTCATTAATATTTTCATATAATTCGTTTTACTTGTTAAAAAAAATGTGGGATAGAGTAAACAAATGTAGATGACAAACTGGTACAGTAGGCCTTCATATTTTTTAGCAGCTCTGTAGGCCTGTATGGGTTTAGCGCCATCTACAGTCTAAATAAAACCTCATCTGGAGACGAGTGTGTAATTTTACTTCACCGCAGTAGATGGCAGAATGTATGCACTCGTCTCTTTGGGTATACATTGCCATCCAAAGAAGAAAAAACCTCAACGCGCATTGTGATGACGTCGTTAACTTTGCTGGCCCACGTGACTTGCAGTCAAACTATGTTACTAAACGTTCAAGCTTGTAGGGGCAAAAAATCATTTTTAAAGTCCACGATGTCTTGGGTTAAGTCTGTACAGTACAGTGGCGAGGACGTATTTGACGAGGATGCGGATGATATTAATTTACAGGACAAAGAATGGAAGTACAATATGAAGAAACGTGTGAAGGTAAATGCATGGATAATGTTTATCAATCATGTTTCCACCTAGCTAGATGTCATAGCTAGCTACATGTTCATTTTTCGTATTTTTTTCCCCTAATATTTTACATATTGCGTTGGTTTATTGGACTTGTTCACAATTATTTGGTTTATCCGCCAGTTATAGCTAGAATGTTCACTTCTCTGTAGCACAGGGCTGTTCAATGTCAGACCTGTAGGGGCGAAACATTTCTCGTTTTCATGGTCCTCTCCTTCTAATAAGGGTAATTCAGACATGGGGAAACCAGGAGAATGCAATTAATTACCAGGTTGAAACAAAAACTCGAAGTGTTTCGCCCTGCTTCTAGCGTCACCCAGCACACAATGTGGGCATTGTAGGCAGCCAATGTAAATACAACTGGCTGCATTGTAACCCACAGCACCCTCTCTAGAAACAATGTGACGAACGTTATGCTGTTCTGTGGTTCTCTGTCAGGACGGCTATGTTGATGGCATCGACCATGGAAAAGAAGCGTCACTCCAGCTTGGTTTCAACATGGGATACCGAGAAGGAGCTGCAAGCACCAGGGCCATTGGGCAGCTGAAAGGAATAATAAGGTAGCTTTCTTTCCATGATGTGACCATATGACTCTTTGTGCTGGCTACATTATTGCTGTCCTCTTTGTTGTGCATGACCCATGCCTGTCCCACTCTGTTCTCTCGCCCATTGTCTCTGATTCTGTTGGCCCTTTGTATCTCTCTACACAGTGCTATACAGTGCTGGTGCCAGCTCCAGAGACCAGACACCCCCACCCCTGCCTCAGTGACTGACCTCCTACAGCGGGTTGTAAAGCATGAGGACTCTCTCATGGAGGCAATGAAGACGGCTTTGGAGAACCCCGTACCCAGCGTCAGTGACGTCTCGGATAACATGGAGGATCTGGGGGTTGGAGAGGTTGAGTCGGGCTGCTGTGCAGGCGGGGGATGCAGCAAGGGCTCAGGCGGCTGTAGGAAAGACAGTGATATGGACATTGGTCCCATCTTGCCACAAAAGCCCCGTTTGAGCTTCACACTGCCCACAGACCCCTTTGCCATTACAGGGGAAAGTCTTGAGCAACTTCTACAGTGTTGCATGGACATAGTGTCTGAACTGGGTCTGTCCCAGGAACTGATTCAGCATCTACAGCAGCTGAAGAGTGCAAAGGAGTGAATGTTAGCTCAAATGCAAAAATAATGCCACGGAAGACTGAACGGGTCTGAATATTTAATTTAATTTGTAATATGATATGTAATAGATTATTTACTATACATTATGTTCTTATCCAATTGCATATATGCTACAGGATAAGTTGAATCCTTATTCTATAGTGCCTTTATGCTAAATATTAAAAAGATAGACTTGTCGTCTGCACATGATATGTTGTCTTCATTTTTTAAAACGATTTTGTCGTCTTACTATGCAAACAATGAGCTAGATGTAAAATGTACTTACAATGCATTCCTGTACAGATGTAATGAAATACAGGCTATACCATTCTGACAATTAGCTGTCTTTTGTTCCCCACTTGGTGAAGAAATGGCCTGGTACTGCTCCTGGGTTATCTAGGCTGGTACAGTATTTTTTGTTGAGTTTTCTTCACGGAATTAGAATACTTCATATGTAATTTAATAGGATCTCTATGGTTTCCTTCACATCCCTAAAACTGATCCCGCAGCAGATTCGGAGGGTCAGGACCATGGAGAGTAATGAAAAATATATTCTGTCTCTAGTGCACCCTATGTTGTTCAATCATTCAGCTCTGAAAAAGGTCATTCGATTAAAGTTATGAACGAC
The DNA here is from genome assembly GCF_034236695.1 of Oncorhynchus nerka. NCBI lineage: Eukaryota > Metazoa > Chordata > Actinopteri > Salmoniformes > Salmonidae > Oncorhynchus > Oncorhynchus nerka. The sequence goes on along the minus strand of NC_088401.1, from coordinate 32,305,376 downwards.
TCAAAACCTCCCGGAAGTAATCTTAACACCGAAAGATTTTTGGGGTTGTGAATAATGATGTGTGTGTATATATATATAAACTCTGGATTGCTCATGTTATTTATTGGCTAGTCAGAGGCTTTGAAGCTACTGGTCGGCCATGCTGAGGTGCTTAAGTACTTGAACTTGGCACTCTGAATACAAGTAGGCTCAGTGGCCTACTTGTATAGCATGTAAATCTTGGGGCAAACTCCCTCAAAAATGTTTAGGTGCATGCCAGCAAAGCCACAATACTAAACGATACATGCATTGCACTATAACGGTGACAAACGGTGCCCACAAACTGTTAGGGTCTAACACAAAGATATCCCAACAGCAGAGCTTTCTTTTCAGCACCAAGGAGGGAAATCTTACCACTGCTACACCTGGCTATCAGGGGAGCCTTGTCTGTCAGTGAAACAGTTAAATCCCCCTCATTTACTGCCTTAACAAAAATATATAGCTGATATGGCTGACTTGCTGAAACAAATGTGGTTTCTACTGACAATTGAAATGTACAAACTATGGCATAATGGGACGATGAGGTGAGAGGCAATCCGTAATTTTGATTAAGACAATTAGTGAGCTAGGGCGGACGTAGTCCATAACTATTTGCTCAGCACTTTTGAAATGGGCAGCAAAATAATTCAGAACATGGGCCGTTCTTACGGTATTCTCCCTGTACACAAAGTCAGAACTGTAGGATAAAGGGAGCATATAAGCAGACAATGAAAGCTCTTACAATATTCTATGACTACATTTCTCTAAAACAAGCTACATGTGCACCACCAGTAGGCTAACTTATGAGGGGGAAAGGGACCAAATTATTAGGGTGAGGCACATGGGCTACTTACAGCTTACCACACAATATACACTTAGTATTACTTTCTTAGCTACAGTATACATATCTCCCTGGCGTATTACACCATTTATGCAGCAGCATACAAGGCATTTTTGGACTCAACTTGTTGTGCTGTGCTCACTTGAACAGGAAGGTGATGCGGCGGTCCTTGTGGGCAAATTTTGTCATCAAAGTCTGGCATTCTCTGGATTTATGGTACTTTCAAGACAACTGGGATCTCCAAAAAAAAACAGGTTGAATCATGACGTCAGTGATCTTCAGGCTGGAGCTCTTGAAAGAGGCCTGAGTTCCCAATTTGCTAATCCGAGTTGGATGACCGTTCATAACGTATTTTCCCAGTCAGAGATTATTTTTTTTCAGAGTTCCCAGTTGTCTTTAACTCACTGAAATCAAAGATTTCCCAGTTCAGAGTTTCCAGTTGTTTTGAATGCGGCAGAAGTCATGCTGGATTGACAGCATGACCATTGTATTCAACCTTTAAGACTAATAATACCCTAAACGAACCGTTATAGCTCTGTTATTATCTTTACATGCTTGCACCAACATTATCTTAGCCTATATTGTTGAGCCTTTGACACTAGAAAATTCACTGCAATATGCAAAACTCAAATTCACCTCTTTTACCAAACTAATTTGATCCAAATCAACCCCATTCGCAGTGCTGACCTCATCTGTCCTGCATTTTTCCCTGGTGTAGAAACGGCTAGCTGTCTTATTCCCTGTCCTCGAGCTGACTTAATAACTGTGGTGCTCACCGGTGGTGCATCCAAAGAGTTTCCCCTTTCAAACAGGGAGCCCTTCCACACTGAATAAAACCGGTTTTACGGTAAATTAACAAAGATGTAAACAACTCATTAACTCGTGCTTTATTCAACCTTTTCTGGCCCATGGTGTTGATGTGAATGTTTATCATTTTAAGCTTGGAAAAAAGACCCTTAAACCCAGACTTGGACCACATACCCACTCCACTGAATAGCAGGCTAGAGATTGCTTTGCAACGCTTGAAATTACCCACTGATTCCTTTCAAACCACTCATTGTTAAATTTGCGATTTCCAACTTGTTGTGTAATGTTTATGTTTTAATGGCCGATGAGCACCGATACGTTTTTATCTATAATTTCTCTTCATATGGCAAGGATTGAAAAGGATTTGCCATTATAACTTATGACTTAATTCATGATAATGATTCAAGGTCAGATGATGCAGATGCTAAGCTACAGGACTGTTTTGCTAGCAGATCCTGGAATAGGTTCCGGGACTCATCCGATGGCATTGAGGAGTATACCACATCAGTCACTGGCTTTATCAATAAGTGCATCGATGACGTTGTACCCACAGTGACCGTACGTACATACCCCAACCAGAAGCCATGGATTACAGGCAACTTCTGCACTGAACTAAAGGGTAGAGCTGCCGCATTCAAGGAGCGGGACTCTAACCCAGATGCTTATAAGAAATCCCGCTTTGCCCTCAGATGAACCATTGATGCTCGTCGGATGTGGCAGGGCTTGCAAACTATTACAGAACACAAAGGGAAGCCCAGCCGTGAGCTGCCCAGTGACAAGCCTATCAAATGAGCTAAGTGACGTTTATGAGCACTTCGAGGCATGCAACACTGAAGCATGCATGAGAGCACCAGCTGTTCTGGAACACTGTGTGATCACGCCCGCCGTAGCCGATGTGAGTAAGACCTTTAAACAGGTCAACATTCACAAGGCCACAGGGCCTAAAGTATTACCAGGACGTGTACTCTGAGCATGCACTGACCAACTGTCAAGTGTCTTCACTGACATTTTCAACCTGTCCCTGGCTCTAATACCTACAGTACTGTGCAAAAGTTTTAGGCAGGTGTGAAAAAATGCTGTAAAGTAAGAATGCTTTCAAAAATAGACATGTTAAATGTTTATATTTATCAATTAACAAAATGCAAAGTGAGTGATCAGAAAAAAATTCCAGTCATTCCATGTGTATGTACAGTGCGTATGTTATGTGTGTGTGTGTGTGTGTGTGTGTGTGTGTGTGTGCGTGCGTGCGTGCGTGCGTGCGTGCGTGTGTGTGTGTGTGTGTGTGCCTATGTTTGTGTTGCTTCACAGTACCCATTGTCCATAAGTTTTTTTTTATATCTGTTTTGTGAATCAAATTTTACGTGAGTTACTTGATGTGGAATAGAGTTCCAAGGGCCAGCCGGGCTGCCCTGTTCTGAGCCAATTGCAATTTTCCTAAGTCCTTTTTGTGGCACCTGACCACACGACTGAACAGTAGTCAAGGTGCGTCAAAACTAGGGCCTGTAGGACCTGCCTTGTTGATAGTGTTGTTAAGAAGGCAGAGCATCGCTTTATTATAGACAGTCTTCTCCCCATCTTAGCTACTATTGCATCAATATGTTTTGACCATGACAGTTTACAGTCTAGTGTTACTCCAAGCAGTTTAGTCATCATCTGTACTTACTCAATTTCCACATGATTTTTTAGAAGATTTACTTGAAGTTTAGGGTCTAGTGAGTCTTTCGTTCCAAACACAATTAATTTAGTTGTAGAAATATTTAGGGCTAACTTGTTCCTTTCCACCCACTCTGAAACTAACTGCAGCTCTTTGTTGAGTGTTGCAGTCATTTCAGTTGCTGTAGTAGCTGACGTGTATAGTGTTGAGTCATCCGCATACATAGAAGCTTTACTCAAAGTCAATGGCATGTCCTTAGTAAAAATTGAAAAAAACAATGGGCCTAAACAGCTACCCTGGGGAATTCCTGATTCTAACTGGATTATATTTGATAGACTTCCATTAAAGAACACCCTCTGTGTTCTGTTAGACAAGTAACTCTTAATCCACATTATAGGCCACTCTAAATCATTGGCCACTCTAACAAATGGGTCACTAGTCACTTTATTAATGCCACTTTGATAATGATGTTTACATATCTTGCATTACTCATCCCATATGTATATACTGTATTTTATGCTATCTTTTGAATCTTGCCTATGCCGCTCAGTCATTGCTCATCCATATATTTATATGTACATATTCTTATTCCATCCCTTTACTTACATTTGTGTGTATTAGGTATTTGTTGTGGAATTCTTAGATTACTTGTTGATATTGCTGCACTGTCATAACTAGAAGCACAAGCATTTCGCTACACTCGCAATAACATCTGCTTACCATGTGTGTGTGACCAATAAAATTTGATTTGGATAACAGTTATTGACAACTGCAGTGCTTTAGCTAAACCTAACCGTAACGCTTCGATCCCACCGACAGCGTCATTGCGCAAAATAGTATGCAGCATCATCTGGATATGTATGCAACAAAAATTCAACATTCACCTTCTGCTACCATTTCTGTCAAGTGGTCTATGCATACAGTTTGACGCATACGTACGATAAATCCAATGTATGCACCACACCGAACGCAGTGCAACTGCATCTGCAAGCAATGCTGCAAGGCAAACACAGCGCTTCACTGGAAATGAGTGTAATTTTGGTGTAACCCTTTTCCTAACCTTAACCTCATTCTCCTAACCTGTTTGTTAATTATCCTAGCCTGCTGTGTTAGTTCTAACCTGCTACGTAAAGTCACTTCTGTCCATAGCTGGGTTAGGCTTAGCTAAAGTCAATCTCGACCATCAGTATCACCACACCGGCAACTTTGAGAAAAACTTCCTAGTTGTGCCTGTCGTTCGCATGCGTATCTGCCCTCTCATTGGCTAGAATGGTCCCACCTGATCTCGTCTGCCTTCCCTCGTTGAGGACATTTATTTCCATTGTTAGAGCGGTCCCTCAAATATCTTGTCAATATAAGAGCTAATCTTTGGTTGTGACTAGATGGAGTACTGCTACGACCGTAAGTGACTTTTCATAGCAGATTAGGAGAACATTTTAACTAACCCAAACCCTTTTCCTAACTTTAACCTAATTCTCCTAACCTGCAACGTTAATTATCCTAACCTGCCACGAAAAGTAACTTCCGGTCATAGCTGTATAACACTAGTAAAAAACGATTTTATAACAGTGTCATGCTCGTTTGTATAGACGGACCAAGGTGCAGCGTATGTTGAGTTCCACATAATTATTTAATAGTTAAACAAACAGTAAACAAACAAACGAAACAAACCGTGACTACAGAGATGCTACGTGCAATAACTCAAAACAATATCCCATAAACACAGGTGGGAACAAACACTACTTAAATATGATCCCCAATTAGAGACAACGATTACCAGCTGCCTCTAATTGGGAATCATACAAATCCCCAACATAGAAAATAAACCTAGAACACCACATAGAAATAATAACCTAGAACACCCCCCCAGTCACGCCCTGACCTACTCCACCATTTAAAATAAAGGCTCTCTATGGTCAGGACGTGACACAGAAACGCAAGAGGAAGCAAGACATCCCACTCACAATTTTTTCTGGTTCATATACAGTCTAATAGAGTTCGCCAGCATATAGTACTAAAAAATGGAAATTAGTTTGTTCAGCAATTCCTATGGGGAAAATACATGGGGAAAGAATAACGTTTTGGGATAACCACAGAGATCGGTTATGGGAAACTCCATTGGAATCTTATTAACGCTGACTGTGTACATTGCCTGTACGTTGTCAGCGGGGCATTCTGGGTAAATTCCGACAAAGAGATCTCTGCTTCAAGAAGTCGATAGGTATGGAAGTCCAGAGAGAACATATGAATAAAACAAGCATCCCCTAGTTATGTCGAGATCACAACTTATTTATCTCATTATCACGACATGAAAAAGTTGTTTGGTTGAGATCACAAGATCATTTTCTGGTGATCACAAATCAAATCAAATTTTATTTGTCACATGCGCTGAATACAACAGGTGTAAGTAGACCTTACAGTGAAATGCTTGCTTACAAGCCCCTAACCAACAATGCATTAAGAAGTTTTTTTAAAGTGTTAAGTAAAAAATTGAATATAAAAGTAACAAAAAAATGAAACAGAAGCAGTAAAACAACAATAGCGACGGGGTCCCGGTTAGTCAAGGTAATGGAGCTAATATGTACGTGTAGGTAGAGGTAAAGTGACTATGCATACATGTATATAATAAACAGAGAGCAGCAGCAGCGTAAAAGAGGGGTCTGGGTAGCCCTTTGAGTAGATGTTCAGGAGTCTTATGGCTTTGTGTGTAGAAGCAGTTAAGAAGCATTTTGGACCTAGACTTGGTGCTCCGGTACCACTTGCCGTGCGGTAGAGAACAGTCCATGCCCAGGGTGGCTGGAATCTTTGACCATTTTTAGGGCCTTCTTCTGACAACACCTGGTATAGAGGTCCTGGATGGCAGGAAGCTTGGCCCCAGTGATGTACTGGGCCATAGGCATTACCCTCTGTAGTGCCTTGTGGTCGGAGGCCGAGCAGTTTCCATACCAGGCAGTGATCAAATCAAAATCAAATCATATCAAATCAAATTTATTTATATAGCCCTTCGTACATCAGCTGATATCTCAAAATGCTGTACAGAAACCCAGCCTAAAACCCCAAACAGCAAGCAATGCAGGTGTAGAAGCACGGTGGCTAGGAAAAACTCCCTAGAAAGGCCAAAACCTAGGAAGAAACCTAGAGAGGAACCAGGCTATGTGGGGTGGCCAGTCCTCTTCTGGCTGTGCCGGGTGGAGATTATAACAGAACATGGCCAAGATGTTCAAATGTTCATAAATGACCAGCATGGTCGAATAATAATAAGGCAGAACAGTTGAAACTGGAGCAGCAGCATGGCCAGGTGGACTGGGGACAGCAAGGAGTCATCATGTCAGGTAGTCCTGGGGCATGGTCCTAGGGCTCAGGTCAATTGAAACTGGAACAGCAGCATGGCCAGGTGGACTGGGGACAGCAAGGAGTCATCATGTCAGGTAGTCCTGGGGCATGGTCCTAGGGCTCAGGTCCTCCGAGAGAGAGAAAGAAAGAGAGAAGGAGAGAATTAGAGAACGCACACTTAGATTCACACAGGACACCGAATAGGACAGGAGAAGTACTCCAGATATAACAAACTGACCCCAGCCCCCCGACACAAACTACTGCAGCATAAATACTGGAGGCTGAGGCAGGAGGGGTCAGGAGAGACTGTGGCCCCATCCGAGGACACCCCCGGACAGGGCCAAACAGGAAGGATATAACCCCATCCACTTTGCCAAAGCACAGCCCCCACACCACTAGAGGGATATCTTCAACCACCAACTTACCATCCTGAGACAAGGCTGAGTATAGCCCACAAAGATCTCCGCCGCGGCACAACCCAAGGGGGGGGCGCCAACCCAGACAGGATGACCACAACAGTGAATCAACCCACTCAGGTGACGCACCCCCTCCAGGGACGGCATGAGAGAGCCCCAGTAAGCCAGTGACTCAGCCCCTGTAATAGGGTTAGAGGCAGAGAATCCCAGTGGAAAGAGGGGAACCGGCCAGGCAGAGACAGCAAGGGCGGTTCGTTGCTCCAGAGCCTTTCCGTTCACCTTCCCACTCCTGGGCCAGACTACACTCAATCATATGACCCACTGAAGAGATGAGTCTTCAGTAAAGACTTAAAGGTTGAGACCGAGTTTGCGTCTCTGACATGGGTAGGCAGACCGTTCCATAAAAATGGAGCTCTATAGGAGAAAGCCCTGCCTCCAGCTGTTTGCTTAGAAATTCTTGGGACAATTAGGAGGCCTGCGTCTTGTGACCGTAGCGTACGTGTAGGTATGTACGGCAGGACCAAATCAGAGAGATAGGTAGGAGCATGCCCATGTAATGCTTTGTAGGTTAGCAGTAAAACCTTGAAATCAGCCCTTGCTTTGACAGGAAGCCAGTGTAGAGAGGCTAGCACTGGAGTAATATGATCACATTTTTTGGTTCTAGTCAGGATTCTAGCAGCTGTATTTAGCACTAACTGAAGTTTATTTAGTGCTTTATCCGGGTAGCCGGAAAATAGAGCATTGCAGTAGTCTAACCTAGAAGTGACAAAAGCATGGATTAATTTTTCTGCATCATTTTTGGACAGAAAGTTTCTGATTTTTGCAATGTTACGTAGATGGAAAAAAGCTGTCCTCGAAATGGTCTTGATATGTTCTTCAAAAGAGAGATCAGGGTCCAGAGTAACGCCGACGTCCTTCACAGTTTTATTTGAGACGACTGTACAACCATTAAGATTAATTGTCAGATTCAACAGAAGATCTCTTTGTTTCTTGGGACCTAGAACAAGCATCTCTGTTTTGTCCGAGTTTAATAGTAGAAAGTTTGCAGCCATCCACTTCCTTATGTCTGAAACCCATGCTTCTAGCGAGGGCAATTTTGGGGCTTCACCATGTTTCATTGAAATGTACAACTGTGTGTCATCCGCATAGCAGTGAAAGTTTACATTATGTTTTCGAATAACATCCCCAAGAGGTAAAATATATAGTGAAAACAATAGTGGTCCTAAAACGGAACCTTGAGGAACACCGAAATTTACAGTTGATTTGTCAGAGGACAAACCATTCACAGAGACAAACTGATATCTTTCCGACAGATAAGATCTAAACCAGGCCAGAACATGTCCGTGTAGACCAATTTGGGTTTCCAATCTCTCCAAAAGAATGTGGTGATCGATGGTATCAAAAGCAGCACTAAGGTCTAGGAGCACGAGGACAGATGCAGAGCCTCGGTCCGATGCCATTAAAATGTCATTTACCACCTTCACAAGTGCCGTCTCAGTGCTATGATGGGGTCTAAAACCAGACTGAAGCATTTCGTATACATTGTTTGTCTTCAGGAAGGCAGTGAGTTGCTGCGCAACAGCCTTCTCTAAAATTTTTGAGAGGAATGGAAGATTCGATATAGGCCGATAGTTTTTTATATTTTAACACTTGAGCGTCTCTCTTGATCCTAGGTCCTGGCAGAGTTGTGCAGACTCAGGACAACTGAGGTTTGGAGGAATATGCAGGTTTAAAGAGGAGTCCGTAATTTGCTTTCTAATAATCATAATCTTTTCCTCAAAGAAGTTCATGAATTTATGACTGCTAAAGTGAAAGTCCTCTCTTGGGGAATGCTGCTTTTTAGTTAGCTTTGCGACAGTATCAAAAAGGAATTTCGGATTGTTCTTATTTTCCTCAATTAAGTTAGAAAAATAGGATGATCGAGCAGCAGTAAGGGCTCTTTGGTACTGCACGGTACCGTCCTTCCAAGCTAGTCGGAAGACTTCCAGTTTGGTGTGGCGCCATTTCCGTTCCAATTTTCTGGAAGCTTGCTTCAGAGCTCGGGTATTTTCTGTGTACCAGGGAGCTAGTTTCTTATGAGATTTTTTTTTAGTTTTTAGGGGTGCAACTGCATCTAGGGTATTGCGCAAGGTTAAATTGAGATCCTCAGTTAGGTGGTTGACTGATTTTTGTCCTCTGGCGTCCTTGGGTAGGCAGAGGGAGTCTGGAAGGGCATCAAGGAATCTTTGTGTTGTCTGTGAATTTATAGCACGACTTTTGATGTTCCTTGGTTGGGGTCTGAGCAGATTATTTGTTGCAATTGCAAACGTAATAAAATGGTGGTCCGATAGTCCAGGATTATGAGGAAAAACATCCACAACATTTATTCCATGGGACAAAACTAGGTCCAGCGTATGACTGTGACAGTGAGTGGGTCCAGAGACATGTTGGAGAAAACCCACTGAGTCGATGATGGCTCCGAAAGCCTTTTGGAGTGGGTCTGTGGACTTTTCCATGTGAATATTAAAGTCACCAAAGATTAGAATATTATCTGCTATGACTACAAGGTCCGATAGGAATTCAGGGAACTCAGTGAGAAACGCTGTATATGGCCCAGGAGGCCTGTAAACAGTAGCTATAAAAAGTGATTGAGTAGGCTGCATAGATTTCATGACTAGAAGCTCAAAAGACGAAAACGTCTTTTTTTTTTTTGTAAATTGAAATTTGCTATCGTAAATGTTAGCAACACCTCCGCCTTTGCGGGATGCACGGGGGATATGGTCACTAGTGTAGCCAGGAGGTGAGGCCTCATTTAAAACAGTAAATTCATCAGGCTTAAGCCATGTTTCAGTCAGGCCAATCACATCAAGATTATGATCAGTGATTAGTTCATTGACTATAATTGCCTTTGAAGTAAGGGATCTAACATTAAGTAGCCCTATTTTGAGATGTGAGGTATCATGCTCTCTTTCAGTAATGACAGGAATGGTGGTGGTCTTTATCCTAGTGAGATTGCTAAGGCGAACACCGCCATGTTTAGTTTTGCCCAACCTAGGTCGAGACACAGACACGGTCTCAATGGTGATAGCTGAGCTGACTACACTGACTGTGCTAGTGGCAGACTCCACTATGCTGGCAGGCTGGCTAACAGCCTGCTGCCTGGCCTGCACCCTATTTCATTGTGGGGCTAGAGGAGTTAGAGCCCTGTCTATGTTGGTAGATAAAATGAGAGCACCCCTCCAGCTAGGATGGAGTCCGTCACTCCTCAGCAGGTCAGGCTTGGTCCTGTTTGTGGGTGAGTCCCAGAAAGAGGGCCAATTATCTACAAATTCTATCTTTTGGGAGGGGCAGAAAACAGTTTTCAACCAGCGATTGAGTTGTGAGACTCTGCTGTAGAGCTCATCACTCCCCCTAACTGGGAGGGGGCCAGAGACAATTACTCGATGCCGACACATCTTTCTAGCTGATATGCACGCAGAAGCTATGTTGCGCTTGGTGATCTCTGACTGTTTCATCCTAACATCGTTGGTGCCGACGTGGATAACAATATCTCTATACTCTCTACACTCGCCAGTTTTAGCTTTAGCCAGCACCATCTTCAGATTAGCCTTAACGTCGGTAGCCCTGCCCCCGGGTAAACAGCGTATGATCGCTGGATGATTCGCTTTAAGTCTAATTCTGCGGGTAATGGAGTCGCCAATGACTAGAGTTTTCAATTTGTCAGAGTTAATGGTGGGAAGCTTCGGCGTCTCAGACCCCGTAACGGGAGGAGTAGAGACCAGAGAAGACTCGGCCTCTGACTCCAACCCTCAGCCTAATGGGGAAAACCGGTTGAAAGTTTCTGTCGGCTGAATGAGCGACACCGGTTGAGCGTTCCTACAGCATTTCCTTCCAGAAACCGTGAGAAAGTTGTCCGGCTGCGGGGCCAAAAATTGGGCGTGCAAAATTATTCAGCCCCTTTACTTTCAGTGCAGCAAACTCTCTCCAGAAGTTCAGTGAGGATCTCTGAATGATCCAATGTTGACCTAAATGACTAATGATGATAAATACAATCCACCTGTGTGTAATCAAGTCTCCGTATAAATGCACCTGCACTGTGATAGTCTCAGAGGTACGTTAAAAGCGCAGAGAGCATCATGAAGAACAAGGAACACACCAGGCAGGTCCGAGATACTGTTGTGAAGAAGTTTAAAGCCGGATTTGGATACAAAAACATTTCCCAAGCTTTAAACATCCCAAGGAGCACTGTGCAAGCAATAATATTGAAATGGAAGGAGTATCAGACCACTGCAAATCTACCAAGACCTGGCCGTCCCTCTAAACTTTCAGCTCATACAAGGAGAAGACTGATCAGAGATGCAGCCAAGAGGCCCATGATCACTCTGGATGAACTGCAGAGATCTACAGCTGAGGTGGGAGACTCTGTCCATAGGACAACAATCAGTCGTATATTGCACAAATCTGGCCTTTATGGAAGAGTGGCAAGAAGAAAGCCATTTCTTAAAGATATCCATAAAAAGCTTCCAATACTCCACTCAGCAAACTGGATCCAGTCTATCACAGTGCCATCCGTTTTGTTACCTAAGCCCCTTATACCATCCACCACTGCGACCTGTATGCTCTAGTCGGCTGGCCCTCGCTACATATTCGTTTCCATACCCACTGGCTCCAGGTCATCTATAAGTCTATGCTAGGTAAAGCTCCGCCTTACCTCAGCTCACTGGTCACGATAACAACACCCACCCATGGCACGCGCTCCAGCAAGTATATCTCACTGGTCATCCCCAAAGCCAGTACCTCCTTTGGCTGCCTTTCCTTCGAGGTCTCTGCTGCCTGTGACTGGAACAAATTGCAAAAATCGCTGAAGCTGGAGACTTACATTTCCCTCACTAACTTTAAACATCAGCTATCTGAGCAGCTAACCAATCACTGCAGCTGTACATAGTCCATCTGTAAATAGCCCACCCAATCTACCTACCTCATCCCCATATTGTTTTTATTTACTTTTCTACTCTTTTGCACACCAGTATCACTACTTGCACATCATCATCTGATCATCTGTCACTCCAGTGTTAATGTGCTAAATTGTAATTACTTCGCTACTATGGCCTATTTATTGCCTTACCTCCTCACGCCATTTGCACACACTGTATATAGACTTTCTTTTTTTCTATTGTGTTATTGACTGTACGCTTGTTTTTTCCATGTGTAACTCTGTGCGGCAACTCCATGGCTTCTGGTTGGGGTATGTACATACGGTCACTGTGGGGATGACATCATTGATGAACCTATTAATGAAGCCAGTGACTGATGTGGTGTCTTCCTCAATGCCATCAAAAGAATCACGGAACGTATTCCAGTCTGTGCTCGCAAAACATTCCTGTAGCTCAGCATCTGCTTCATCTGACCACTTTTTTATTGGCTAAGTCACTGGTGCTTCCTGGTTTAGTTTTGGCTTGTAAGCGTCTCTGTATGTGGAGTTAAAGGTGGTCTAGAGATGTGTCCTCCTGGTTGCACATTTAACATGCTGGTAGAAATGAGGTCAAACGGATTTAAGTTTCCCTGCATTAAAGTCCCCGGCCACTAGGAGCGCCAACTCTGGATGAGCGTTTTTCTGTTTGCTTATGGCCATATACAGCTATTGAGTACGGTCTTAGTGCCAGCATCGGTTTGGGGTGGTAAATAGACAGCTATGAAGAATATAGATAAACTCTCTTGGTAATTAGTGTGGTCTACAGCTTATCATGAGATACTCTACCTCAGGTGAGCAAAACCTCGAGACTTCCTTAGAAGACAACAAAAGTTGTTTTGTCAAGATCACTAGATAAACTCTATAAATAAGAGTGGATGTATTGATGATAGATTGACAGTACGGCTGAGGTGGCAGCGATGGATTAGCGCGTACATTTTTATTGTTTGCTACGTTTCAGACTAACATAACCCGCTGACTCTTTGTGGGGTGGCAGCGTAGCCTAGTGGTTAGAGCGTTGGACCAGTAACCAAAAGTGCTCAAATCTGTCCGTTGGACTAGTAACCAAAAGGTTGCAAGTTCAAATCTGTCCTTCTGTCCCTGAATAAGGCAGTTAACCCATTGTTCCTAGGCTGTCATTGAAAATAAGAATTTGTTCTTACCTGATTTGCCTAGTAAAATAAATGTGTGTTTGGAGCTCATTACCAGTTTATATATTAGAACGTTAGCAAGATAAATCAAGGTCCCTTGCCTTGAGCTAAAGAGCTGGGAGACGGGAAGTGGTGCTTTATCATGCATTTGAACAAATGAATGATGCACTTTTTATTATTTTGTGATCTCGACAAAACAACTTGTGTTATGTCGTGATAATTTTATTATTTTGTGATCATGTAGTGATCATGAGAAAATGATCTTGTGTTTGATAACGTTCCATTTATTCCATTTCAGCAATTACAATGAGCCCATACTCCTATAGCTACTACCACCAGCCTCCACTCATACAGTCATTTATTAACAAGGGTCATGGCTAGAAGGGGTCCAGCTTTTGTCAAATTAATGTTAGACCCAACCAAATTCACATACAATTATACATCTGTCATTCTCATTGCAAGCAAGGCTAAGAAGAGGTAGAGGTTCTATGTGAGCTATTTCTATGCGCCCCCTTCTGAAGTTGGGCTCCGGAGTGGAGTAGTCTAAGGCACTGCATCTCAGTGCTAGAGGCGTCACTACATACACCCTGGTTCGATTCCAGGCTGTATCACAACCGGCTGTGATTGGGAGTCCCATAGGGCGGCACTCAATTGGCCCAGCGTTGTCCGGGTTTGGCCGGTGTAGGCCGTCAATGTAAATAAGAATTTGTTCTTAACCGACTTGCCTAGGTAAATAAAGGTTGAAAAAAGTGTCGTTTTTGCTTTTACTTTCGGTTTTGTACACCAGCTTCAAACCACTAAAAATACAATATTTTGCATTATGGATAATATACTTCACAGCGGTTTAAATGGTACAATGATTCTCTACGCAATGACTGCTTTTTTGTCACATTAAATTAGGCAAACTATTCGAATTTTAGCAACCAGGAAAAGGCGGAGCGATTTCTGCATATTTCACCTTAAGCAGACCGGAACTGTGACCTTTTTTTCAATGGTAAAATGCTGAGTATGACATCTTCATATATCAAACATCTTTGTTGTATATGTTGAACTGTCAAACACCCCCCATTCCAGCAGAACGACGTTTATCAACTGGTTGCTGTATTTCACAACAAGTGGGACAACTGTAAAACTATATTTTGAAACCGTGTACAGCAGCAGTCCGCGTTGAAAGTAAGTAGACATGTGAGTGTCGAATGTACGTCGTTCATGTATATATCCTTAGCATTATGCTGTGTGTATGTTGGCCAAGAATCACATTTTTCAGACCTGAGCTGTCAAGAGTTTCAGTCCAAAATATGAAACTGTCGTGCGCTAAACTTCCTGCTTATGCAGCTATTTTGTCTCGAGCGCATGCTGCTTGTAACATTGTAGCAAACTGTTATTATTAGTCTGCAAGCTTAGCTGTGCTACAATGTTGGAAGGAATAACATATAACCCTTATCCTAGCGTTCTCACAACAAATTATATGTAACGTTTTCCAATAAATTTACGTCACAACATTTGTCATCAAATCTGATGGCTCGCTACACTACACATTTCTTGCTGTTGGAAGACACACCCTCCACATTTATTTATTGTACTTCCGTGCATCGGACGGGGTGGCACAAGCGTTGATCACGCCAGTCAGTTGAATTGGCTAAACAACATTCTCACGTTTCGAGGAGCGTCTATGACAGCCTAGCGGTGAATGATACAGTATGTTGTGTCTTTTCTGAAAATGTATCGAAACCGAAGGGTAATCGCAGCACCGGATTGTGGTAAACAACCAACATCAAGGTGAGGTGCCGCTATTGCTCTTCGGTGTTTGCTTTACGGGATCCTTGGGACGGCCCTACTCAATTGAAGTGGAAGTTTAAAATGGTAAGGGGGGTATGGACCTCCCAAGGATCCAGTGTTTGCACCGACCGTTTATCTCTCCCACAGCCGCCTGCGGAGACGAGTCCTAATAGCGCATGCGCCTTTTTTTGTATATATATTTTCTTCCACCTTGTAAAAAAGTGATTTGCATGCCATTGCTCCTCATGTCATTTTAGTCAGTATACATATATTCCAGTCAGTATAAAGATATAGGCTACTTCATACAAGGGTGAAATAAATAGGAAATCTAATGTTGAATTTCACTGCATGTCAGTGGAGGCTGGTGGGAGGAGCTAAAGGAGGACGGCCTCATTGTCAGGGCTGGAATTGTGTTAATGGAGCAGAGTAAAACATGTGGTTTCCATATGTTTGATGTGTTCAATACCGTTCCATATATTCCATTCCAGCCATTTCAGTGAGCCCGTCCTCCTATAGCCCATCCCACCAGCCTCTGCTGTATGTTCTCTTTTGCTCATAGGACCAACAATACATCCTGACGCTACAGTATGGCCTGGGCTCTCACAGCATGGAATTGGTATCCTCTCTCTGTCCTATAGATTTTTAGGTCAGGTTTTTTACAAATGCTCTGAACAGTTTGTAATGGACCTAAAATCTCTATTTCTGAATAAGCTCCTCCAATTCACCAGGGTAGGAACCAAGACTCTGTGGATTTCAGAGTAACGTTACACCATTTTACCCAAGACCTACTTTCGAGAGGCAGAGGGTGTGCATTGTCTAAGTGGGAATGGGAAACTGGTGTTGTCCTGCTGCTAGTCCCTGTGACAATGTGGAGGAAATAAGTGGGTTACTTCATGGGGGTGTCGAGGTTCCAGCATCCTCATCAGAATGTGGAGAGGTCGCTGGATTCCACAATGGTTCCGAGGAAGATTCTGAAGTGAGGTAAGATTACGACTCAACACTGCCATTGGTTACCTAATTAAATCAGTCATTGATTGGACTGCAATCAAAACCCACTGTGCAAAAACTGGTTGAATCAACATAGTTTCCAGGTAATTTCAACCCCCATAAACAATGTGATGACATTGAATCGATGTGGAAAACTGATTGGATTTGCAAAAAATCATCAACATAAGGACATTTTTTATTTTATTTCATTCAACTTTTAACCTAAATAGTTAGTTGACAACTCAACCAAATGTAAATCAAAACTGGACGTTGAACTGACGTCTGTGCCCAGTGGGAACACACCACTTGAATTAGCAAGTCAAACCATTGGCAAACACATGAAGCACTTGTAATCTTCCATACTTTTGCCTTGTAGTACATGTATTTTGAAACATGTTAGTTTTGTTTCCATGGATGATTTGTCGCAGGAAAACGGGAGGAGACGATGCAGAGGACAAGAAAGACAAAGAGGTGGCTGTTGTGACTGTGCAGGTGTGCTGTAGTGTCCCTCCCAAAACCAATGGAAAGGAAGACATTGCCCAGCCCCAGACTATAGAGAAGAATGGACTCCTCCAGACAGAAGACAGACAGGCTGAGGAGCCATCTCCCAACACAGGCACTGGACTCATAGCAAACTCCATCCTTACAGCACTGGACAAAAGAATTGAGGATACAGCCACAGAGAGCACAAATGTAGAAGCTCAGAAATGCACTTCAGATCCTCCCCAGGGTCCCCATAAGGAAGAGGTGCAAGGAGGAGGAGATGCAGAGAAGGCCCTGGCTGAGATAGATGTAACTGTACTTGCTGAGCAGACCTCCACTGTGGTCCAGAATGAACACTCAGATAATATAACAGTTACACCTGATGCTAAGGACAAATGCCCTGAAGCCTTAGCCCTCAAAGCTGAGATACCAGTAGAATCCATTACCTCTGAAACTGTGGATGAGGATTCAACAATACCCCTACACAATGCGGTGGATGTACTGTCAGAGCCAGAGAAGTGTTGTCTTGGCACTGTGGTGGTCACATCTCTCCCAGACTCCCAGCTGACCCCACCAGAGGCCTGTGAGAAGGCAGCATCTACCGACAGTGTCCCTCACCTGCCCTCATCTCCATCTCCCACTATGTAAGTCAAACGTCTATGGCTAAAATGGCTGTAGCTTCAGTTCAAACCATTGGGATTTCTGGGTGACTCTTTGTGTATTCAGTGTGCATTACATACATCTTTCCTCCTTGTCCCCTCATGTATAGCACTGTGATAAAGGGGGTTGATGGTAAAGAGAATAGGAGCTCTGTAGCGCACCTGAATGACAGTCCACAGGATCCTGAGGCTTCTCCAGCTTTAACAGGAGCTACAGAGCCCACACAGAATGGTCTGGTTCCCCAAAACCTCACTGGACTGGTGAAGGAACCAGTGAGAATGAGTCCATCTGGGACCAGCAAGAGGTGAGTAGATTAATATTTACAATGGAAATGTTCGTTATCACAACTTGTTGAAATAAACTGTAAAAAAATATATTTTGGGTTGAAATTTCCTTTGCCACCATTAGGGGGCATCCAAAGATCATAAAAATAATATCACACAACGGAATTGTGCAGGCGTGCTTTCAACCATCTATCTCTGTGATGTAATATGAAAAGAATGCAGTCCTTAATTTCCTAAAAGTTAAGCAAAAAATGACCATGATTAATAGTGAAATGAGTTTGAGGGATAGGAATGAATTACTATTGAGTGGTCCACATTACTGTTCTCCTCTACACCTTTGGCATCTCAGCGTTATTTTGAGTGTAATTTGATCTATGTTCCATACTGTTTCCTGCTGTGAACATAAACTCAGCAAAAAAAGAAACGTCCTCTCACTCTCAACTGTTTATTTTCAGCAAACTTAACATGTGTAAATATTTGTATGAACATAACAAGATACAACAACTGAGACATAAACTAAACAAGTTCCATAGACATGTGACTAACAAATGGAATAATGTGTCCCTGAACAAAGGGGGGGGGGGGGGAGTCAAAATTAACAGTCAGTATCTGGTGTGGCCACCAGCTGCATTAAGTACTGCAGTGTATCTCTTCCTCATGGACTGTACCAGATTTGCCAGTTCTTGCTGTGAGTTGTTACCCCACTCTTCCATCAAGGCACCTGCAAGTTCCCGGACATTTCTGGGGGGAATAGCCCTAGCCCTCATCCTCCGATCCAACAAGTCCCAGACGTGCTCAATGGGATTGAGATCCGGGCTCTTCGCTGGCCATGGCAGAACACTGACATCCCTGTCTTGCATGAAATCACGCACAGAACGAGCAGTATGGCTGGTGGCATTGTCATGCTGGAGGGTCATGTCAGGATGAGCCTGCAGGAAGGGTACCACATGAGGGAGGAGGATGTCTTCCCTGTAACGCACAGCGTTGAGATTGCCTGCAATGAAAACAAGCTCAGTCCGATGATGCTGTGACACACCTCCCCAGACCATGACGGACCCTCCACCTCCAAATCGATCCCGCTCCAGAGTACAGGCCTCAACGTAATGCTCATGCCTTCGACGATAAACGCGAATCCGTCCATCACCCCTGGTGGGACAAAATCGCGACTCGTCAGTGAAGAGCACTTTTTGCCTGTCCTGTCTGGTCCAGTGACTGTGGGTTTGTACACATAGGCGGCATTGTTGCCGGTGATGTCTGGTGAGGACCTGCCTTGCCCCAGGCGTACAAGCCCTCAGTCCACCCTTCCTCAGCCTATTGCAAACATTCTGAGCACTGATGGAGGGATTGTGCATTCCTGGTATAATTCGGGCAGTTGTTGTTGCCGTCCTGTACCTGTCCCGCAGGTGTGATGTTCGGATGTACCGATCCTGTGCAGGTGTTTGTTACACGTGGTCTGTCACTGCGAGGACGATCAGCTGTCCGTCCTGTCTCCCTGTAGCGCTGTCTTAGGCGTCTCACAGTATGGACATCGCAATTTATTGCCCTAGCCACATCTGCAGTCCTCATGCCTCCTTGCAGCATGCCTAAGGCACATTCATACAGATGAGCAGAGACCCTGGGCATCTTTATTTTGGTGTTTTTCTAGAGTCAGTAGAAAGGACACTAAAGAGGCCTAAGTTTTCATAACTGTGACCTTAATTGCCTACCGTCTGTAAGCTGCCTACCGTCTGTAAGCTTAACGACTGTTCCACAGGTGCATGTTCATTTAATTGTTTATGGTTCATTGAACAAGCATGGGGAAACGGTGTTTAAACCCTTCACAATGAATATCTGTGAAGTTATTTGGATTTTTACGAATGATCTTTGAAAGACGGGGTCCTGAAAAAGGGACGTTTCTTTTTGTGGCTGAGTTTAGATGATTCCTCACAAGGTAGATCAAAGTGTCGTCTTCTACAGTTGAACATTAGAATGGTACTAACATTGTGGCTCACCTGAGGCCAGACTGTACGAGAGGAATGTGGTGTAAGAACATAAGACCATGACAGTAGAGATGCTCTTCTCGTGACGTGAAGTGCAAATGTATGCAATTCACAGAATGGCTTTCTCGACTTCTCTCTCCAGTCAAAACTCCTGTGAACAATCGAAGGAAGGTATCCAGGGTGGATTGGTTGAAGTCCCATCTTTGGAAGACCTCTTAGATGAAGGAACGGAGGAAGAAGTGCCAGAAACAAAGGAACAGGAGGATGAGGAGATGGAGAGTGCTGCTGCAGGGGCCGTGACAGGGGATGAGACGGGAGGGGAGGAGGCCCTAAAAGGAGAGGTCCATCAGGGGCCCAGCACCTCTGCTGATTTGGAGGTGTTACAAGTGAGGGAAGAAGATGGTCCTGCTGGGGACGATCTGGGAGTTAGGTTTGTCAATGTCTCTCTTTGTACCTTAGAACTGACTGCAGATCAGTGTCACATAATTGAACCAAAATGATCTTCTATTATTTGACATGTTAATAATAACATCATTAACTGTCATCCACTTTTTTAGCGAGGAAGACCTGTATCGAGGAGCTGAAGAGCTCCCCCAGGGGCCAGTTAAACATGCAGGCCCAGAGCCATTGTTTGAAATCACACGTCAGTCAATTTCAGATCATTTCCTTTTTACCAGAACACCAGTGTCTCCTTTAATGGTATACCCACAAATGTTTTGATTCAATATTTAGTATTCTCTTTCTCACTTTTTCTCTTCTCTCCCTATCTCAGTTCCAAAGGTTGAGGACCGATGCAGTCTGGAGCCAATGGTGGATATTATGTCCTACAGTGAGAGAGAGTGGAAGGGAAACACTGCCAAAAGTACCCTTATTAGAAAGGTCAGTTGATTAGCCAGTTACTATGATCTTATATTTTAAAAAGGAAATATGGGATTGGTTCCTTCATTTATGGACCTTTTTAAAGATGGAATCCGGAGTAGGGTGAAACGGCACCACTGACCGCCCCCACCACTGCTGCTGTTGTTGCGGAGCAGAGGAGCGACTGCGTTGTTGTTTTTCAAATACCAGATTGTCCCATTTTAAGATTAATATTTAGGACATTCTTACAAGATGATTCATACTAGTTTGCTCTTCCTGTCTGGTCCCAGGGTTACACTGAGCTGTCTCAGAGGTTTGGGAGCCTGAGACGGGTGAGAGGAGATAACTACTGTGCCCTCCGAGCCACTCTGTTCCAGGTGCTCTCCACCAGCACCCAGCTGCCTGTCTGGCTGCAGGACGAACACATTTCCACGGTACACCATGCTTGCATAACTAACGCTGTGTACGCTCTAAAACTTGTATATAAGTCATTAGCCCTCATACTGTCTATACCTACGACCCCAGTACCGTGGACATTAGCTGCCTGATGGTCAGTATGGCTTGCCGTTATAATCTAATGTGTCTTGGTCACATTCATTAGTGCACACCGTAGCTAAACATTTTGCAATGGAAAACAAAAATGTGCATTTCTTATTAGACAAGTTCAAGGATGTCCCTCTCCATTTTAATCAGTTTCTATCTGTTTGGTGCATAATGAATACAACCCTGTTTCTTCTCCACAGTGGCTGGAGGAGCTGGAATGCCTGATTGGCCAGTGGATGTTCCCCTCAGAGTGCAGACAGAGGGAGGGAAGCGAAGATGCCGCCCAACAGCTCAAACGCTACATGGAACTCCTCCAGAACAGGGTACCGCCCGTGCCTTCCTTACCCAGCCCTATGTACTGTACACGTTGTACTGTATTTAAGACGGAAACACCAATGTCTTTTCCCAGACTTTGAATGGAGACGTAGCTGATTCCCAAACCTTATGGTTGTAATTATGACCACATGGGAGGGCGTTTTTAATGGCAGTTTTAGAGTAGTTTGTGGTGTACTGCGCTGACTGTACCCTCCCTTGCGGATTGCTGTGTTTTATTGAAGCAGCCTGATATTAAACAGGAGACGGGATAGATTGATCGTCAGTCTTCAGGAAACAGTTTAATACCTATCTGTGGAAAGTAGACTGTATCGCAACGTGAGACCTCTGGCTGGCAGCAAACAGCCTATTCCACCTCTGGAGGAACTCTGTTCTTGATTAGACTTCAAAGACTTCTCCCTCTGTCGTTAGATGGTTGGTAGCTGTACCCTAATACCACCAACTAATGGGAAAATGGTGTATACTGTCACCTTCATATTATGGTGACAACTGACTGACACTGAAGTCATGAATTGCAAGATAAGAGCAGTATGACATCCAGCCATAAAATGTTGACTGTGTGTGAATTGCGGTTGAGAAAAGAGCAATAATTCAATGTATATGATTTCCAGCCATGGTGGTGATGACAGTATGTGGCGTGTGTGTGTTGTTGTGCCCAGTGGCAGGCGGCGGTGGGCTGCTCCAGTGCGGAGGAGAGACTGTGTCTGTGTGAGCGTGTGTTCCAGGGAGGGGAGGAGGAGCTGGGCCTGCTGGAAGCCCTGAAGCTCCTCATGCTGGGCCGGGCCGTGGAGCTCCACACCACCATGCAAGAGGGAGGAGACGTGCCCGTCTTCTGCTGGCTTCTCTACGCACGCGACTCTTCCGACTGCCCACGCAGCTTCCTGTCCAACCACCTGAGCCAAGTGGGATTCAGCGGGGGGCTGGAGCAGGTGAGCAGCAGGTTGCTGTGGCGACGTAACACACAAACATGGTCCCGTCCCCTGTTCAAATGAACATGCATTAATACTTCTAGATATACATAAGCCCAAACACTTTCTCTAATAGGGTTTTCATAGGCATCAATTAAATATCTTTCAGTGTTGGAGTAGGGAACTAAATGTAGTTCAACTTGTCATTTAACTACATTTTGCAGTAGCTTGGTGGTAGTTGACCTAAATAAAATGTTTAGGTTTTTCAGTAGTTAAGGACTTTCTTGCCATGTAGAGGTGTAGCTAACTACTGGAACTACACACTTTTTTTGTAAAAAGAAAAACTATGGATGAAGTTGACGTTCGTTCTTTTTCATCATCAGACCTGCCCAATTATCTTAAAACAGTCTTTGTTTAATAGACTAATCTGAGAATTCTGTTCTCGCAATTTGTACTCTGACATTTCAGATTTTCATACTACAATTTTTCAAAGTACTTTGGATGTTGTAAACTACTTTTTCAAAGTAACTGTAGTTAAGTAAGCTATATATATATATTTTTTTTAAGCTGCAATATGTACCTTTTTGGGCAACCTGACCAAATTCATAGAGAAATTGTATTTGTTTCATTAGTCCAATGTTGATAGTCCCAAAATGTTTTTCTTGTCAAAGTTTCAAGATATGCAACTTTCAAAATACAGAGATCTGACCCGTATGATGCTGCGTTTTGCATCATCATACGGATCAGATTTCTGTATTTTTGAAAGTTGCATATCTTGAAACTTTGACAAGCAAAACATTTTGGGACTATCAACAATGGACTAATGAAACAAATACCAAAATAGCTTTGGGGTGGAATTTTCCTTTTTACGGGTAGCTTTTGTGTAGCTTAACTTCTTCCAGTGTGAAGTAATTGGTAGCGTGGGAAAATATTTTCCCCAACACTGCAGCCTTTCCTGGCAGTTAAACAGTGGTAAACCAGGATCTTTTAAGCTGGACTTTTCCCATCCAAACCCATAGTAGATGTACCATTTAACCTGTAGTCATAATCAGTGCTGAGCAAAACAAGAGGATACAATAGGATGGGTGTGTGCTTGCTTTCCCACAAACCAAACCTTGAAGTCTAACATGCACACACTTGCACTGTACCATCTGTTCTTCTGTCCTCAACAGCAGTTCAGCCTAAGCCTCAGGGTCTTTCTGGATTGTTCAGTGACTCTTGGGAAGGTCAGAGCAGGCCAGAGATTAACATTTGAGTTTGGATTTGAAGCTTAGCATCAATGACAGAGCAGTATCTCAGGGAAGAATGTATAACATAGTATGGGCTCGATTCAATTCCGAGCTATAGTGCAATAGAATAAGGCAAGGTTCCCGCGTTCGGAGACTGCAATATGTCGGCTCAATCGGAAATGACTTTGATTTAACTCGCGCTATAGCGTTCCACTGATCTGAATAAACCAATATTCGAGCCCTGGAACTTTAAGAGGCTTATACAGATAAGTTAATTTTCAAAGTCCTTTAAACAATGGATCCAATACACCCACTAACTCTCAATACCCAATTTTCTAAATATAAAGCGTCAACTCCCTATCTCATTGGTTCCTGAGTGTAGGTGGAGATGTTTCTGCTGGGGTATGCCTTGCAGTGCACCATCCAAGTCTACAGGCTGTACATGGCACACACAGAGGAGTTTATCACCTATTTTCCCGACGACCATAAGGAAGACTGGCCCTGTGTATGTCTGGTCACAGAGGATGACCGGCACTACAATGTCCCAGTGGGCCAGCCCAATGGACTCCAGGTCCCAGAAGACCTCAATGCAAGCTGATTGGACTCAAAGTCCCTGATTTGCCACTGAAGAAGCTGGCTCATGGCAGGCAGAACAGAAAGCACTCATGTTGACTGAGTGAACATATTCCTGCCTATTGACATTATGGCCCCATTTACACCTGTTAGAAAAAGAGCTTTTGGAATCTGACTAGAACTGATGATTAAATAGATATCAGATCACATTTTTTTTTAACAGCAGGTGTAAATGGGTACTAAAACACCCATAAAGGGTGAGAGCAGAGTAGGCAGAGGTCAATTCCTCACAGCACATTTTAGCCTTGTTTGACACTGAAACCATGACCTTGAATCAATTTTAGCTACCAGTTAGTTATTGGTACTTAAATTTAAAGTTTATTTTTTATGTAACTCATGAAATACACAATTTTATTGTAAGGTTAGCAGTAACTGCATTTTTAGAGATGGGTTAACTGGAGTACAGGAAGTTTGTTTGATAATTTGTCCCTGCGTCAGTGGCATGCCAGGTCTCTGCTTGCTGCCATACGTTCGAGTAAAGGTGTGGTATTATTTCAAAATGTAACATGCTGCCTTTAACCAAGGTGCTCTTGGAGAAAATGCATTGTGCCAATGTTGTTGCAAAATCAGATACTGGCAACAGTTTCCTGGTTCATTGTCAAACCAGCAGCCTCTGAGTTGGGTTCTACATATGAAGCCTGGCCTGGTCCTCCATGTTGCCTTAAGTCATTTATGCACAATATGGGTGAACATTGGTTGCTGCCTGGAGACCATTTTGGTAAAAAATAAAAAATGTAAAAAAGCTAACACTGATTATACCACTTGGGTAAACACTTTTGTGCAGTATGATTGCAGAGTTTTAAAGGAAATAAAATCAATATTTTCCAAATAAATTCTCACTACGTGTCAATGTTTCAATAGTCAGATGGGCTCTTTAAATAACAATTTATTTGCCAAATAATATAATGCCTTTACAATATGTACATCGAACAGTCAGAATGTGCTATTAAGAAAATAGCTATACTTGTCAAAATAAAATGAAACATTCCCAGACTGCATAAAGTGGACGAGCATAATGATGCAAACACAGTCACACACACCCACTAAGATACTGAGGGATTCCCGACCCCTTTCTGCAAGTTAATATACACTTTGCAAATTCCCGTCGCCTATATAAAACAGAACTCTAGTTCTTGAACACCAATGTAAAATACACTTGCCCAACTCAACAGGTCCTTTTAAAAATGTTCCAGCATTAAAATAAAATAAAGCTGTGCTTCTTTTACTTGTTTATCCAAGTAAAATAATGTCTCAATTTCTCCACAACACATTTCCCTTCGCTGAGGACCGGTTTTCCTACATCAGTTATTTCCCATGCTCAATTAGCAGTAACACGATGATGAAAGTGATTAATACTTATCCTATTTCTGCAGTTCATGAATACATTAATTGTCCAGAGGATTGGAAGGTATTTACATGGATTTCAGTGCATGGCTTGTCTGTACAGTGCGTGTTCCTCATCATGGCTGATCATCCACTCAAGGAGCCTATTAAGCGATCTGTGTTCTTCTCTCAGGTCCGGTATTGGGGCCTACCCATGGTCCTCTTCCGCTGGAATTCCCTTTTTTCTAATGGAGCTCAGCTCCAATTTCTCCTGTCTCTCTCTCTCTCTCCATGTGCCTCTACTCCTGAAGCTCCTCCTCCTGGAGCTCCTCAATGGCATCCATCTGAGTTCTGGAACACACCTCGCTCATAGGAGCCGAGTCCTCTCCCTCCACCACCAGCTCGCTGGCCATCTCATTGTTTTTCTGTGGGAAAGGAGAGAATGAAAGAAAAGGAATATAAGAAAGAGCTGAAAGGAATGAAGAGCAATTTATAGTTATTTTGTACTTCACTGTATGACTATACAGCAGGGCTCATCAACTAGATTCAGGCACGGGACTATTTTCTCGAGGGGATGGTCAGGGGGCTGGAACATGACGTCAAATTGACCGCAAGAAGCACAAACATATGACTACAACAATCATGCTTGCATTTGTATAGGGTCACATATCTCTCATTTGGGAATCATTTAGGAAATCTGTTCCAAAGTAAAATAACTTGGAGCTTACTTGCTGGTGTTTTTACAGTCGTATGTCCAACAATAAATTGCTCAACTTGGGGGGGCCAAATGAAATCACCCGTGGGCCGCCAGTTGGGGAACCCTGCTATACCGTTTCTTACTCTTCCTTTATGTAGGGGTTCTCTCACCTGTTTTCGATAGACATAGCAGGCCGCAATGGCCACCATGGTAGACTCCCCTATGAAACCAGCCAACAGAGACCCAACCCCCAGTGTGGCCCCGTGGACACTGAAACACAAACCCCAACTTTCATTAACACTGGAAAAACTGACCAGTAGAGCTCAGAATACAGGATATACCGTAGGCCTATGTGGTACAGGCTTACCCTATTGGAATACATTTTGGGGGGCCGTATAGACTAAAATAGGCCCATTTCACACTTCCTCCAAAGAAACTAAAGCAAAATAGCCATTTAGTTGTAGGCCTACAGTGTGTGGCAAGTGAAAAATGTGTGAATTAGTTCTGGAAGAATGCAAGTCATCCTAGATGTCTTGCTGTGAAATAGCCTGGCGTCTAGCAAACACGGATGTTTTTTTTCTGGGGTAAAGAAAGTATAGCAGCAGGTCTGATATACTGGCTTCGGCTTGTCAGTCCGGATGAGAGGCGTTGCTAAGCGATGGAAGAAAAGTCCTCTCTATTATGGTCAGTCTTTTATAGTGATTTATGCTCAGATACCGTTTGCCCACAGTGCAATGACCATCTTGAAGTCACACCGCTTTGTCGCATATGGTTCAGACAGAAATGTCAGTGACACATTCACTTATATTTACAGATAAGGCAGGGTAAAAGGGCAGCTAGGATTGTCGATGGGTCCAATTCTTGTGCAGCAAAAACACTCGCTTTGAGCATAGCACATAGATGCATGTTTTATTAACTCTGTACCAGTCCAAATGTTTGGACACATCTACTCATTCAAGGGTTTTTCTTTATTTTTATTTCTACATTGTGGAATAATAGTGAAGACAAACTATGAAAGAACACATGTGGAATCATGTAGTAAGTGTTAAACAAATAACAAAATATGTTATGAGATTCTTCAAAATAGCCACCCTTTGCCTTGACAGCTTTGGCATTCTCTCAACCAGCTTCATGAGGTAGTCACCTGAAATGCCTTTCAATTAACAGGTGTGCCTTGTTAAGTTATTTTGTGGAATTTCTTAATGTGTTTGAGCCAAAACAGTTGTGACAAGTTAGGGGTGGTATACTGAAGATAACCCTGGGGTAGCCTAGTGGTTAGAGCGTTGGACTAGTAAGCGAAAGTTGAAATCCCTGAGCTGACAAGGTACAAATCTGTCGTTCTGCCCCTGAACAGGCAGTTAACCCACTGGTCCTAGGCCGTCATAGAAAATAAGAATTTGTTCTTAACTGACTTGCCTTGTTAAATAAAGGTAAAAAATCAAATATATTTTAAAAAACAGTGAAGAGGGATGCTGGCCTTCCAAGCAGAGTTGCAAAGAAAAAGTCATCTCAGACTGGCTAATAAAAATAAAAGATTAAGATGGGCAAAACACAGACACTGGACAGAGGAACTCTGCCTAGAAGGCCAGCATCCCAGAGTCGCCTCTTCACTGTTGACGTTGAGAATGGTGTTTTGCGGGTCCTATTTAATGAAGCTGCCAATCACATTTTGTTGATTTGATTTGTGGAATTTCTTTCCTTCTTAATACGTCTGAGCCAATCGGTTGTGCTCTGATACAGTAGGGGTGGTATACAGAAGACAACCCTATTTGGTAAAAGACCAAGTCCATATTATGGCAAGAACAAAAAAAGCAAAGATTAACGACAGTCTAAGACATGAAGGTCAGTCAATCTGGAAAATTAAGAACTTTGAAAGTTTCTTCAAGTGCACGAGCAAAAACCATCAAGCGCTATGATGAAACTGTCTCTCATGAGGACCGACACAGGAAAGGAAGACCCAGAGTTACCTCTGCTGCAGAGGATAAGTTCATTGGAGTTAACTGCACCTCAGATTGCAGCCCAAATAAATGCTTCACAGAGTTCAGGTAACAGACATCAACAGTTCAGAGGAGACAGAGTGAATCAGGCCTTGATGGTCGAATTGCTGCAAAGAAACCATTACTGAAGGACACCAATAAGAAGAATGGACATTAGACAGGTGGAAATCTGTCCTTTGGTTTGTTGAGTCCAAATGAGATTTTGTTTTTAATATTTAACTAGGCAAGTCAGACAAAAACAAATTCTTATTGAAAATGACAGCCTACCAAGGTTTCAACCGCTGTGTCTTTGTGAGATGCAGAGTAGGTGAACGGATGATCTCTGCATGTGTGGTTCCCACCATGAAGAATGGAGGTGTGATTGTGTGGGGGTGCTTTTGCTGGTGGCACATGTAACCAGCATGGCTACGAAAGCATTCTGCAGCAATACGCCAACCCATCTGGTTTGCGCTTAGTGGGACTATCATTTGTTTTTCAACAGGACAATGACCCCCCCAAACACACCTCCAGTCTGTGTGAGAGCGATTTGAACAAGGAGAGTGATGGAGTGCTGCATCAGATGACCTGGCCTCCACTATCACCTAACCTCAACCCAATTGAGATGGTTTGGGATGAGTTGGACCGCAGAGTGAAGGAAAAGCAGCCAACAAGTGCTCAGCATGTGGGAATTAATTCAAGACGGTTGGAAAAGCATTCCTGATGAAGCTGGTTGAGAGAATGCCAAGAGTGTGCAAAGCTGTCAAAGGCAACGGGTTGCTACTTTGAAGAATCTCAAATTTTTTGGTTACTACATAATTTCATAGTTTGTCTTCACTATTATTCTACAATGTAAGTAAAAATAAAGAAACCCTGAAATGAGTAGGTGTCCAAACTTTTCACTGGTACTGTATATTATGCTACCTTATGTTTAATTGAAAACCATACACAAAGAACCGGTCTAAAGATTTAATGAGGCTATTGGCTAAATACAAAACCGCAGAGAACTCATACCCTCACACTGAATTTGCAAAGTCTGCATTTGATGGTAGGTGATGTGGTGAACGGTGACAATTTACATATTTCTGATTTAAAATCTTATCTGAATACATTTCTATTCATGTTTGCTTATCATGAAACAGAGAGCAGCTCCTCAACTCTGTGTCAGATTGGAGTCCAATCAAAATGTCACACTAAGCAATAAACAAAGTTTGCTGAATTCAAATAAACCATCTTTAGGTATCCCGTTTTAGAATAGAACATAATTCATATTGTAATGTGTCAAATCAAAGTTTTTTGGTCGATACAACGATTTGAGGATGTTGTCGTAGGTGCAGCGAAATGCTTGTTTCTAGCTCCAACAGTGCAGTAAAACACAAAAATAAACATTACACACAATCCATAAAAATTTAAATGAAGAAATATCAATGTCAGAGACCAGAATATAAATTGTATGTATGCATGTATGTATGTATGTATGTATACACTGGGTAAAACGGTATGTAAACATTATTAAACTGACCAGTGTTCAATGACTATGTACATAGGGCAGCAGTCTCTAAGGTGCAGGGCACTGGGTGGAGGCCGGCTAGTGGTGACTGTTTAACAGTCTGATAGCCTGGAGATAGAAGCTGATTTCGTCACTCTCAGCATATCACACAATGTTATGCAAATGAGTTGCTGTAGTTGATGAGGCTGGGGCATGCTGGGTCTGTCAGTTCTAGAGGCGCTTCTGTGCGTCAGGTCGGTGTGCGCCATGTTGATCCAAATAAACGACAACTTGATTATTTCATGGGAAATTATCGTCATGGGCTGTTTATACTAGTTAACAAACTACGTGTGCGTTTTGGTGGCCATACAGGCTTGTTACAATATCAAATCTCTCAGGCCACATCATAGCTTACATTATTATGAGACTGGTGAATCAGGAACTCATACATGTTAGCTGAAGGAAACAGACCGTGTGTACTAAATGGAACTCTATTCCCTTTACAGTGCACCCAGTCAAAAGTAGTGAATAGGGTGCCATTTCAGTGAGGTGTCCACCTACCCCATATAAGGCAGCACGACCAGGCTTGTGATGAGGACGATGATGCGGAGCACAGAGCTGGGGGCCAGCACAAAGGTCTTCTTCAGGGTCATGAGCCAGCCAGTCAGGTGGGCCCGGACTGTCACTACACACACAGGGGACAGAGTCAGTGGAAACGTCAAATCAGACTGCTGTCTCAGCAGACCATGGCAGCGTCCCAAATGGCCCCCTATTCCCTTTGTAGTGCCCTACTGGCACCCTATAACCTTTATAGTGCACTACTTTTGACCAGAGCCAATGGAGTTTTGGTCCAAAGTAGTGCACTATATAGGGAATAAGGGTGCCATTTGGACCACATACCATGACTCCGGGCTCAGCGGTACAGCATTGTGTTAACACATAGAAAACCCTCGTACTCAAGATAGGAACATGTCAGGACACTACATACTAGGAGGCTCATTTGGGTGACTAATCCTAAATAGTCAGACATTTCCAGCAGACATTTCCTGTCACACTTCCTGTTATATATGGCAAGTATGTGTGGGTCATGGGGGAATCAAACTCATAACTCTAGTGCTGCAACCAACAGATATTACGCACTTTGTGCACTCCTTACCTGGCAGAGGGAAGAAGGAGAAAATCCTTAGTGGAACTACACAGAGCTCAGCGAAGGCAAGGTCCACACCAATCACATTCACTAGAATCTTCTCAGAGATGTGAGGGGTCCAGAACACCACAAAGCAGAGCTGGCCGCACAAAAACACACAAGAGGTGTTATACACCACATGTAGCCGGGCAAACAAAAACAAAGTTATTTAACTCAGTTACATAACCTTGCCAAAACATTCCTCGTTGGAATTTACTAGATCATTAAGGCGACTGAGTTTAGGTTCACCGTAGTCCCTTTTGAAGTTAACACAAGCCAGGCTTGTAACCCAAATATAATTAATTCTAATTGCAGTAACAATGTACAATACCGTACATAACACAATATTGCAACTCAATCACTGAGGTAAAAGACAACTTATAAACTACACAGAACAAAAATAAACGCATGTCCCATGTTTCATGAGCTGAATTTTTTTATTTATCCAGAAATGTTCCATACGCACAAAAAACTTATTTCTCAAATATGCTGTGCACAAATTTGATTACATCTCTGTTAGTGAGCATTTCTCCTTTGCCAAGATAATGCATCCACCTGACAGGTGTGGCAAATCAAGAAGCTGATTAAACAGCATGATCATTACACAGGTGCACCTTGTGCTGGGCACAATAAAAGGCCACTAAAAAGTGCTGTTGTGTCACACAACAATGCCACAGATGTCTCAAGTTTTGAGGAAGCACGCAATTGGCATGCTGACTGCAGGAATGTCCACCAGAGCTGTTGCCATAGAATTGAATGTTCATTTCTCTACCATAAGCCGCCTCCGTCATTTTAGAGAATTCGGCAGTACGTCTAACCGTGCCTCACAACCGCAGACCACGTGTAACCATGCCAGCCCAGGGCCTTCACATCCGGCTTCTTCATCTGCAGGACCATCTGAGACCAGCCACCCGGACAGCTGATGAAACTGTGGGTTTAC